>NC_083570.1:69497877-69735377 GCF_027579695.1 Neoarius graeffei
TTCAGTGCACAGCCTGTGTAGACCAAGCGCTCCCATTTCTCTCTCATTGTCCGGCCTTTTGGGAAACGATGAGTGCTAATCCCATCAAGATTGGTGTTGCTACACCCTTCTACGATACATCTGTTAACCATTTTAATAATTATGCGATAACGTTGAAGGAATTTGCAGAAAACCACCAGGTCGTTTTCTCATAAACAAACCAGCGCTGACGTAGGATTCAGAGGGAGGCGTCCCGCACGCGACGTCACGAAAATCAATGTTTGACGGGAAATCCAAATGCCAAGTTTTTTCAGAGGCGGACCAATTCGCCTCAGATGGCTTGATTTCAACTGAATTTTTCTGGTATTGTGTAAGGTAAAAAAAAAATTGCACAAAATGTGACACACATTTGACCAAAGTTTAATATAAAATAGGAGAATTACATTGATCTTGCTCCTGAATTTACCCGTGATATGCACTTTAAGCACTAGAGATAACGTAGTGTGTGTTGTACGCCACAACCACTCTGAAACAAATGCAGCACAGGTACACAGGGAATAGCACATTTCTGTGCTTTCTTGTACTGATTAAGGAAACACAATGTTAAAAAAAAATCTCTTCTGATTTCCAAATAAACGTAATCAATCATTACCACTCTATCCCATAAAGCTTGGATTTTAACCAGTGCCAGAATGCATGCTGCTACTATATGTTTGCATTTTAAGTTTTGAAAACTAGCTCTAACCAGCTTGATTCAAATCGCTGACTATAAATGTGTGCCGCCTGCTTCGTTGGAGTTTGTGCAGTGTAAAAAGTCTCCTAACTATTTTTGTAACGTCTCCGCTTAGATAAATGGCACAGTGACTGAGAACCTCTCCCTGATAGACGCTAAGAAGTTGATTGAAAGGTCGAAGGGCAAGTTGAAGATGGTCGTGCAGAGAGACGAGAGAGCCACGCTGCTCAACATCCCTGATCTGGATGACAGTATCCCCTCAGCTAATGCTTCTGATAGAGATGGTAAGTATTGTCGTTTCTGATCAGTGTACGCATCATTTTTAGTTCTTGCATTTTTTTTTCCCCCTGCATTTAGTATGTGCATTGAATGAATGAGTGTTTTATCTGAAGAATATTCATTTGTATTATGTAATGTTTTTCCAGCGAAAGCTTATGTTTTGTGGTCTTTGGTGACAGATATTTCAGATATCCACTCAGTAGCGTCTGATCACTCGAACCGATCCCACGACAAGAAGAAGAGCAGTCGCTCTCGCTCCCCAGACCGACGCTCTGAGCCCTCGGACCATTCTAGACATTCCCCTCCCCAAATCAGCAATGGCAGGTCTGTGCTTGTGCTCTCACTATCGCTCTATCTCTCTTCAATTTCCAACTTTCCTGCTGCTGTTTTGTACCGCAGGAGGTTAATTGTTTTGTTTTTCAACACACATGTTAAAGTTTATCCTCTCTTTTTCCCCTTCATATGCATTTTAATTTATTAATATTTCAAATCAGAGCTACACGATTCTTGTTGCACGGAATTCGGCCAGTGTAAGTGAAACAAATGTGGTTTGAAAGCATCCCAACAGCTATGTAACACGATTTGACACAAGTGCTGCCAACTAACTTGGCTGTTTTCTCATCATTGTTTGGAGCACTGATGATATTGCATAGTCGTGTGTACTGAGCAAACTAACCTAACTCCTAAGTGATGGGCTGTTTTCTGTGTGTTGTAAATTTCTAGTAAAAATGTTAATCGCCGTGTTTGGTTTATCCATATATGGTCCTAAATAGGCACTTTTGGACCAGAGGAACCTTTCCATAGTTCAAAGAACTGTTGTAGGAAGTACCCCCTTTTGTGTGTCCGCACTTCAGAAACTGAGAATGATTGTAGTTTGTACTTCAGGGTAGGTACAACTCCCAGCATAAGAGGAACCATGAGTGATGCAAGTGTACAGTGATTGATCCAAATGTACAGTACCAGTAAAAAATTTTAGACACCCCTACTCCTTCATAGTTTTTTTTTTTTTTGTGTGTGTGTTTTGACGTTGTTCTACAATACAGAAAATAACTGAAGACATCAAAACTATGAAATAGCATATGGAACATTTTGTATGGAATTATGCGGTAAACAAAAAAAGTATTAATGTTTCATATTTTAGATTCTTCAGAGTAGCTATCGTTTACCTTGACGCTTTGTACACTATAGAGGATTTCGACGTGACGTCACAGGTCACGTGACACCCCGGTGTCCGCCATTTTGAAGGTCAAGCTAGCTAATGTCAACAACATAGTAGCTGGTATGTTACTGTAGCAATGTTTACGTTCAGTCATTTGGATGACTGTTAAAACCTTTCAGCCTCAAGTTTTTCCTTTACTGTATTTACTAGTTTACTGAGCTAGCGCGCTCGGGCAGGCTGGGAGCGAGCGCGCTAGCTCGGGCAGGCTGGGAGCGAGCGCGCTAGCTCGGGCAGGCTGGGAGCGAGCGCGCTAGCTTAGTAAACTAGTAAATACAGTAAAGGAAAAACTTGAGGCTGAAAGGTTTTAACAGTCATCCAAATGACTGAACGTAAACATTGCTACAGTAACATACCAGCTACTGTTGTTGACATTAGCTAGTGCTAACAGCTAGCTGCTAGTGCACTACTACAACTACACCGACCCTAATAATACAGTTCTTGGTCATTGCCTGGTAACAGCAAATTTTATAACGGGCCATGTCTCAACAGACTAAGAAGCTATTTCAATGACATTTAATAACATTTTGTTTATCCTGAGGACCGAAAGTAAATGAAAATGTGAACAAACCTTAGCTGTAATAAGATGGCGACCACCGGCTCCAGGGACGACCCGCTGATGTAGGCATGTTACCCAGCCTGGTTTTTAACGACATAGGTATACAGATCATGTGGGCCGAAGTCAGGTAAAGACGAGGGCTTCGTGTACTTCCGTACGTCAGTGAACAATCCTGATGGAAGCAGGTAAACGTCGTTCTCTAAGCCTGCTAACCTCAATTTTTGCAAATACCTCTCCCTCTGCTCGCCCTGTAAATGCCCTACGTCACTGGATAGTGAAGGTGTTTTCTGCATCTCGCTCCTTTTTCTTTTATGTTTTTTCCCTGGTATTTCCCACACGCCTGACTGCAGGTCAGGAAGATCACCCGCGCTGCAAAGCCAGAAAAAGATAGCCTGGTAACGTGTACGGATCACGTACACCAGCATCATTGATTTTCTGGTGATATCGCTTCTTACTCGCGTCATCTAGGCCGGATAAAATACTCGACAATGAGACTTCGTCATGATCAACAGTGTATCGCTACCGGTAGTCGCCA
The DNA here is from genome assembly GCF_027579695.1 of Neoarius graeffei. Lineage (NCBI taxonomy): Eukaryota > Metazoa > Chordata > Actinopteri > Siluriformes > Ariidae > Neoarius > Neoarius graeffei. The sequence continues at coordinate 69,501,179 of NC_083570.1, forward strand.
TATTTGTGACCGTCAAAATGGCGGCATAAATATTGTCGCTATGGAAACAATGACGTAGGCCGAAATCCTCTATTGGCATTATTTTAACCATCTTCATGAGGTAGTCCCCTGGAATGCTTTTCAATTAACAGGTGCCTCGTCAAAAGTTAATTAGTGCGGGAGCATCGTGGCTCAGGTGGATAAGGCACCATACCATAAATCCGGGGACCCAGGTTCAATTCCGACCCGAGGTCGTTTCCCGATCCCTCCCCATCTCTCTCTCCCACTCATTTCCTGTCTCTACACTGTCCTATCCAATAAAGGTGAAAAAAGCCCCCCCAAAAAATCTTTAAAAAAAAAAAAAAGTTAATTAGCGCAATTTCTTGCCACCTTAAAAGTAGACGGCCTTTCAATTTCATTAAAACCGGTGAAATTTAGTTCCCTCTGAAATTTGGTCATTGTGATGTAATATATAACAAAAAAAAACACCCCAGGCCATTCTGTGGCTGGGAGGTTATTTAATTTGAGGGGATTCCCTAGCAAATAATGTGCATGAAATCACTCGCTTTGCGCAGTCAAGCAGACAGAGGAAGTCCGTGTGCACGTTTACCTTTCGGTGTCGTCGTCATCTTCTCTTGGATTTTACAGCAGCTGGCATCCAGTGTTGCATTACTGCCATCTACAGGTTTACCTTGACGGTGCACTGACAGTTCCGTCATTCTGTCGCTAAACGAACAGCTGATCACACCGAGGTGCTCGCTGACCGCCGATATTTATTAGTTTGGTCCTGCGTTTCCTTTCCTTCTCAACATAACGTCTTTTCTTCTTGCTTTCCGTTACTGTAGTCGGTCTTTCAGGTTTTGTTCGTTTCCTCCATTTTCCTCTCCTGTTTCAAATTTGTATCCCACAATACCTTGCGCAAACGGGGAAAGCCCACCACGTGATGCATGACGTAGTATCTTGTATTGTGTCACGGTGAAGCAAGAAATAATAGCAGAGAATTTAGGGCCACATGGCCCTAAATTCATTAATTGTTCTATTTTATTATTAATAATAATAATAATAATAATAATAATAATGTTGGAAGTCTGTGACTTGAATTCAGTAGCAGGGATGTCATTTTTCCGCGAATTCGCGGAATTCCGCTTTTTTCACCTCAATTTGAAAAAAAAAATTTTTCCGATTTTTCGCTCAAAAATCCGCATTCATATCCTATTCGTTCCAACTTTCAGTAATTCCGTCATTGAGATGAAACGAGGTACGTGATTGGCCCATCGCTCTGTAACAACCAATGAACGCGCTTGTTAGATAGCTGTACGTAAGCTCGCTTCAAACAAAGAGTTGAAAGATGGCAGCCTCCGTGATCGAGCGTAAAGATGCACCTGATCATCAGTTTGGGGTGTGTGTGTGTGTGTCTGTTTTTAAAGTAAATAAACATGGGGAAGAAGGAAAAAAAACAACCCAGCTCATTTCTTTCCCCATATTAAACCTGTGAGTGGTGATGGCGTCACTGCACGTGCGACAGTTGGGTATGTTTTCGCGGGGTGACGAAGGTTGCCATGGCAACGGGGCCTCACACTTCCTGGATGCGCATGCGCACGCTATGAAAGCTGTGGTGAAAAGGTTAGCATCGGAGGCTAAACCTTCTGAGGAGAAAAGAAGGGGTGGTTTTTATTTCAGTTTGTTTTAGTTACGTCCGAAGAAACAGCAGTTTAAATCACGGCTCTAGTTTACAAATCAAAATGGTTACTCGGTGAAAACAAAACAAAAGCTCGAGAGAGGGGGAGCGGTGGGAGTTTAACCCGGGAAAGTGAGTCTGTGAGGCGGCAGTGATGCTTGACCCCTCCCCCCTCCCGCCTCCTCTCACTTTACCTCAGAGTCTCTGCCAACTTCATCACACATTATTTCACCTTTTACACTCGAAGTTAGTTTTAATTTTCGCTCAAAACTTTTCCCACAGCGTGGATGTAAGGTAATTATACACAATTTTGATTTGTTTATTCAATATTAAAATGTTAGTGCAAATAATAATACATACTTGCCAACTTTTCAAAATTCTCATGAGGGAGAAAAGTGCATGAAAGACATTTTCAGTTGGCCGAGGGTCTGATGCGCGGTTGAAATGATAAAAACAGTGGATCCCAATTAATTGCAAACATTTTTTGTGAATGTTGTTTAATGAAAAAGTGATTTTTATTCTTGCATATGAAAATCCTCAAGTGAATGAACACTGTACAGTTCTGTATATGAGTCAATTTCACAGAAAACTTATTTTTTTTGTCCGGACGCGTTTTGATTACATTTTGAGATTTCTAAAACCTTTTTATGGTCTCATATGATAAAACATCATCAGTTCTACCTTGCATTTCAAAATTTGACTACTTTTGGTTCATAAATGTGTATTTTGTAGCAAATTTTAGGGTCGAAAATGAGCAAAAATGGCTGTCCCACTGAAAAGAGACTTTTTTTCAGACATGATTCTTAATGTTAGACAAAGGTGGAATTGAAACTTTTTCATGTTCAACGACAAGACTGTGGAAACCACAATGGACATATGATGTCACAAATTGAAAATGCCATTAAGAAAAGAGATTTTTTCGATGTTTTGTTAATTTTTGTATCTGTCCCAGAGGTTTGTGTCAGTTCTGTTACCATGATTAATCACATAACAAAAATAAATGCTCCCAAAAGCTATTATTGAAATTATTTGTTGCCAAGGATCTACATATTCTCACCTTTTATATGGATGGCAGAATTAACTGAATCTGAGAATATTTACTTAAAAATTTCAGTTTTGGTAAGTAGTCTATGCATGACTAATTTTTTTGTGTCAATCCTGTTACCCTGTCTAAACGGGGTGTGCAGTAACTTAATCAAATATTAGAAGTTGCCATACATAAGAAGCAAACCGGGAGACTACCAGCAGCAATAGAGTTTAATAAATAATGGTGGATGAATTCTTATGTTGCATCATGTTTGTTTGAAAAGGCACATTTAGGTATGTTCAACTTCTACAGTAATTGAAAGTATAAATTTTGTTTTTCCTTATACAGTTTTCTATTTATTCTAATACAGATGATTTAATTTAGAATGACATTTGTAGGTTCCATGTTTTGGCTTTTTGTCAGTTAAGAATCATTGAATTTACTATAGGGGCTCAGAGTTGCATGTTGACCATTAAATTGGCTTGAATTTGTTAATCATGACAAGTTTTTTCTTGTGTGTTTGCTTGCCATTTTAGTACAATTTTTAAGTCAGAAAACCCCAGAACCCAGGAGCTTCGGGGGGCTTCGCCCCCCCTTGTGCCCCCACCAGGGTGCTGCCCTGGATCAGCTGGGGGCCTGCGGCCCCCAGACCCCCGGCTAAAATTTTCAGATAATTTCACCAGCCCCAAAACACATCCCTGCAGTAGCTTTCGGTCCACTAAACAAAAATAATTAGGTGTCGGGAAAATTCTTTTTATGACCTAAACCTGAAAAATCTGAAAGTCAGTTTACCTTTAATGTGTTTGAGATCAAACAGTAAATAATAAAAATAGAGTAAATGGCCCTATGCACAACTGTAGTAATCCATATTATGTCAAGAACTGCTCAACTAAGTAAAGAGAAACGACTGTCCGCCATGAAGTGTGGGTTTTGTTTTTTAATTAATAAAAATAAAGAAAACCACTGAATTAGGAGATATGTCCAAACTTTTGACTGGTACTGTAAGCATAAGTTGATTGGTCAAACATGAGTCAATATAGCACAGGCAACTGCGATTTTTCAAAATCTGTAAAACATTAGCCATGTACACAATACATACATGTCAACCTTTGGTCAATCAAACCTGTATAACCAACCTCCAAAATCCGTATTTCCCTTATAAAATCCGTATAAGATGCAAATTAAAATAATTTACCTTAAATTTGAATGATAATTAACAATGATATATCCAAGTTACTTTTTATTCAATATTAATAACAATAAGTCTTCAGAATGAATACAAAGCTCCAATGTTCGACAAAAACACAAAGTGTCACTCTAATGTTCTGAATTGTACTCCATGACAGCTTTTTTAGTGCTCTGCACCAATACCTCACTAGGCTGCATGTCACAGCAAGTGTCTGTGTTGATCTTGCTGGAGTGCCCATTCAGAATCTTTTCAGTCGCTAGTGAAAGTCGCTCAGGTGGAAATACGCGTTTCAGACAAAATGTAACTTCCCGGTTGGCGGGATTCTCACAATGCGGTGTGCGCATGATCAGAAGTGGAACGAAGTCTCGCTACCACAAGATAACGCGCAATTTCATAAGGCTCTTTACTGGCTGTTTGTGCTTTCTGTGGTGTACAGTACGTTTGTAAATGAACGTTATGCGCTCTTTTATCATCGTGGGAATTGATTATAGTTCTAAATAAATATTGAAGTTTTTTAAAGAATCCATATAACTTTATTTGTACGCCCGTATACTACGTTTATTGAATCAAATCCGTATAAAATACGGACATTCCGTATAGGTTGACATGTATGACAATAGTTCTTAATGTTTGCGTTAAAAAATGGAATTTAAATAGCATGGACAAGTGGACCGACAGGAAGGTCAGGCTTTATTGAGCCTATATGCGATAGAGGAAATGCAACGCAATTTTGACATGTCTAAGCGAAATATAAAAATCTTTGCTAGCATTTCCTCCTAACGTCACACTAGCAAGCTGGCATACATCACTTCAGCGTTCCTACTGGCAGTGCGAATGCAAGCAGGGAAAAAAAGCCATTGAAGGTATGTAGTTCTCGGGGGAGCTCCCCAGTGGGTAGTTCCTCTCTAAGTCCCTAGAACTATTTGATCTGAAAGTGTCTAATGAAAAGTTACTATGTAGGGCAACCGTGGGAAGAGTTTAAGAATTTTTCTCCTCACATGCTCTTTCATGGTTGCTTTTTAACCTGGATCTATTTTACCAGCTTGTTATCAGAGAAGTGTGTGTGTGTGTTTAAAGTTTTGCACCAGTCACTATCCTCTCTCCTTCCCCCTCCTTTTTCCTCTGTCTCCCCTTATACACAAAGAAGGATGTTTTTCCCATGTGTTTCTAAAAGGAATACCATAAATGAGCTGCAGTTTAAATTTTAGAAACAAAGGAGATGAATAAAGGTTTAATTAGTTTAATTAATTAAGGAGTAATACAGTTGTGCTCATAAGTTTACATACCCTGGCAGAATCTATGATTCTTTGACCGTTTTTCAGAGAATATGAATGATAACACAAAAACATCTTTTCCACTCATGGTTAGTGGTTGGGTGAAACCATTTATTGTCAAACGACTGTGTTTTTCTCTTTTTAAATCATAATGACAACAGAAACTACCCAAATGACCCTGATCAAAAGTTCACATACCCTGGTGATTTTGGCCTGATAACATGCACAGAAGTTGACGCAAATGGGTTTGAATGGCTACTAAAGGTAACGTCCTCACCTGTGATCTGTTTGCTTGTAATCAGTGTGTGTGCATAAAAGCTGAGTGAGTTTCTGGGATCCAGACAGACTCTTGCATCTTTCATCCAGCCACTGATGGTTCTGGATTCTGAGTCATGGGGAAAGCAAAAGAATTGTCAACGGATCTACGGGAAAAGGTAGTTGAACTGTATAAAACAGGAAAGGGATACAAAAAGATATCCATGGAATTGATAATGCCAGTCAGCAGTGTTCAAACTGTGATTAACAAATGGAAAATCAAGGGCTCTGTTAAAACCAAACCACGGTCAGGTAGTATCTCGCCTACAATACGCCAAACAGCACAGAGATAAGCCTCAAAACTTCTGGAACAAGGTAATTTGGAGTGATGAGACCAAAATTGAACTTTTTGGCCACAACCATAAACGTTACATTTGGAGAGGTGCCAACAAGGCCAATGATGAAAGGAAGACCATTCCTACTGTAAAGCACGGAGGTGGATCGCTGATGTTTTGGGGATGCGTGAGCTACAAAGGCACAGGAAACTTGGTCACAGTTGAAGGAAAGATGAATGCAGCACGTTATCAGCAAATACTGGAGGCAAATTTGCACTCATCAGCCCGGAAGCTGCGCATGGAACGTACTTGGACGTTCCAACATGACAACAATCCAAAACACAAGGCCAAGTCGACCTGTCATTGGCTACAGCAGAACAAGGTGAAAGTTCTGGAGTGGCCATCTCAGTCTCCTGACCTCAATATCATCGAGCCACTCTGGGGAGATCTCAAACGCGCAGTTCATGCAAGACAGCCCAGGAATTTACAGGAACTGGAGGCTTTTTGCCAAGAAGAATGGGCAGCTTTACCATCTGAGAAAATAAAGAGCCTCATCTACAACTACCACAAAAGACTTCAGGCTATCATTGATGTTAGAGGGGGCAATACACGGTATTAAGAACTGGGGTATGTAAACTTTTTTGATCAGGGTCATTTGGATGTTTTTTGTTGTCATTATGATTTAAAAATAGAAAACACAGTTGTTTATCAATAAATAGCTTCACCCAGCCACTAACCATGAGTGGGGAAAAAGTTTTTGTGTTATCATTCATATTCTCTGAAAAAAGGCCAAGAAAGCAAAAATTCTGCCAGGGTATGTAAACTTATGAGCACAACTGTAGAGTGGTGGTGGTGGTGATGTCATTGTCAACAAGAAAACAAATTTCCCAATGATATTAATCCTTACAAGATTTTAATGTTGTATGTATATTTTAATATATGCTTGTGGAGCATTTAATGTTGGCAGAAACTGGAACTTCAGTTTTTCACTGAGCCGGCAGTGGAAAGCACCGTCTCCAAACAAACCTTCCACCAGTTACATTTTCTCAAATTCTGTCAACATGCTGCAGTAACGTGACCAGACATCCCAGTTTGACCGGGACAGTCCCGATTTTGAGTTGCGTGTCCCCAGTCCCGACAAAGGTCCGTCAGGATGCTGAAATGTCCCGGTTTACACCAAACACTAACAAACTGTCCCGGTTACAGCGATCATACATAGCCAACGAGATGTCAATAAAGCTTCTAGCAATTCAGCATCAATGAGCATGTGTGCGCAGTTAACCTGTATCTATTTGTACAGTGTTGCAATAGAGAGGCCGCGTTATAACGTTTTTTTGCGCTAGCGGCTGTCAACTACTACGCGACTATGCCGAACGGATGAGCACTGGGCGGAGATGTTCACGCACTTCAAGAGTAGGGAGATTCCTTACAGCAATGTCAGCCAGCTTTGCCAGTTTGCCATGTACCTACCTGGTACCAATGCTCCAGTTGAGCGAATATTTTCACTCATGAGCAACACCTGGACTGATGAGAGGAATCGCATGACCGTGCCTACTCTCGAAGCCTTGCTCATTACCCGGGCCAATTTCGACGATACTTGCTGGCAGTTTCACAGCAGGCTCTCGGGCAATAAAGCGCTACTGGAGCAAATTCACTCATCATGTAAATATATGCAATAAAATGGCGGCATCTTTAGGGTGGGTGGGTTGTGTTTCTGAAACGTTTTTTGTTGCCTTTCATCTGTTTCGTCTGTCTTTAATCTGTATCACAGATTGTCTTGACTTGTTTGATGCTGTTGTCAACTCAGGGTTCACGTTTTCAAAATAGTTAATAGCCGACACTGGTTAAGATTAAACGTAGACATTTTGGGTAAAGGTTCAGAGGTGACAACGATTGCGCTCGTTGCTGTTACAATGTATAGCCTATAGAGATCTTGCATGTGACGTCACAGCCGATCCAGATTGTGACAGACGCCATCGTGTCGGTCAAACGCCATATTCCGCCTTCTACTTCTACTTCTGGTTCTACTTCTGCTTTTACTTCTACCTTTTCTTCTGGAAAACCCTACTATATACAATTCTACTACAACGGCTGCGGCTACAAGCTCTCCCTACCTGTGCACGGTTTTTGTTTTTTGTGTGTATTTTTGTGGGTTGTTCGTCTGTACTGGACTTCAATATCCACTACAACCGTATGGACTTACTGGACATTGGTTTCCAGCAGAAAATGACGGTTTGTAGCGATTTCCATCGCATGCACAACATTCCGGACAAGAAAAAAAATAATAACATTCCGGACGAGACAGCGAGGTCTCCGTGGATTGTTATTGGAAGCAAAGCGAGGGAGGCGGCGCCGGGAGCCGAAGCGAGGCTACAGGCAGAGCCGGCCTGTTGACTAAGCTCAGAAAACAGCCACTCAAACCTCCACTGCCAAGCCTCTACCTCTCCAACGCCAGATCCATGTAAACAACACGGACGATTTGGAATTACCTTATTCTATTCTATAATCGGCTGGTCAGTGCTATACTCAATACTTAAGTGACTTACCCATCCAATGAGGATAGTTATTTTCTTGTTTACAAGATGCCACATCTGAGTCGCTGACAAATCCTGAATTTCTGTAAAGAAAACTGTCCAGAGATTTATAAGCACGCAGTGCTTCACCACTGAACAGCGAGGGAAAGTTGATGAGGTAATCATACACGTCCGGGTATTCCGCTGGCAGTTCAAAATCCGGTCGTGAAAACTCCGTCCGGTAAGCCATAAGGGTCACAAATCTGTAGATCGTTTATTTTAGACATATATATCTAGTTATCTGTTCATTAGAAAAATGAGCCGTGTAGTCCGTCGGTTTAAATTGATCCATTCTGTACACGAGTGCAGCAATATTCAGCTGTGTTTTTGACCGACAAGATGGGGGTTGTGTACTTTCCGGTCACGTGACTGCAAGATCTCTATTGTTTAAAAAAAAAAAAGTTCACACAAAATGTTGATGTTAATATGCAAGCAATGCATTTTCTTGGCGTTTTCACAAAGGTGAAATAAATCAGTTGAAATGTAGGCTATTGGCCTATTCCCTATCATCACATCTGTTGTCTGATTTTCTTACCTTAACTGAATTGTGATAGAAGTACATGTAGATACCAAGAAAATACTTGATTATTCTCTGAAATGTTGATAAAAGTGAGCGTCTACAAAATGATAAAAGCACCTGTCTGAGCCATGGTTTGAGCCGGCGCATGTTTACATCAAAACGCGTGTGCGTGCACGAGTATCAAGGTCACGCGCAAAGTGTCCCGGTTTTAGACTCGGGAAATCTGGTCACCCTATGCTGTAGTGGTGAGAGAAACGTTATTGTAATTTTTCCTGCTTCATGTACTGTGAAGTACAGGAGGGGGGAGAAAAAAACTCAAACCTGCCAAGACAAAATTAAGCACAAATTCACAATCAGTTTTGATTGCCATTCAGTTACTCAGACATGGCGAGTGAGTTCATTTTCTCTTCCACGGTTTGATGGTATTCCAAATAAAGCTCTAGGCCACGGGGTCATTTATAGAAACAAGCACATCACATTTTAACATTTGTATCTTACCATCACTGTGGTCATCACTACTTTTTGTTTAACGGTAGTGTAGTGAAACCATTGACAGAACAGCATTTATTTGTTTGTATGTTTGTTTAAACAGTTGGCATGTGAATGCAGCATTACACTCAGTGTCAGTATAATGCCCTTTTTTTCCTGAGCTACACTAATTGCTGGGAAGAATATTCAACAACATCATGAATTAAACAGGACCACATGTGGAGTCAGCCTGCATTAAGACAGGAAAAAGGAGTTTAAAAAGAGAGAACAAGAGAGCGCGCTCTCCCCTCAGTCTATAAACTCTGCTCTCCCTGTGCCTACTTTGACATTAAAGGTTACTGAATGGTCACATTTTGGTTCTCTGTGGCCATGTGCTGATTTTTCAAGGGCCATTTTCTCATTGGGCACTCAGGACCACACTCTCACGCTCGTGCGCTCTGTCTCTTTTACTCACACACACACACCCTCCATCACTCCAGATCAGATGGGCTGGTCTAAATATAGCCCAGCAAAGGAGCAGCACACAGATGTGACCTTCAAGACTACCTAACTGCTGTAGCCATGCATTGTCCTTGTCTTGCTCACACACACACGCACTCTTGTGTTTTATCGGGTGTGTGTGCTTTGCATTGATGGTGAGGGAATGCAATGTGTGTGTGTGTGTGTTTGTCTGCCTTTCAGGCTAAAAGCCATGCAGTAATCTTTTAAACATGCTCAGTGGAAAAGTTGCACTTGCTATTTCTTTGCTGAACATTCAACACTGTTTATTAGTATAGACATATTTTATATTGGCACCCCTTGTAAAGATCAGTAAAAAGGGGTTAGGAAAAATAAATCAAGCTTCATCTCACACTGAAAAAATGGGAAAAATCCAACCTTTAATTGAAAAGTTTATTCAGAGAAAGAAACGTCCCTCATCAAGGAAATTTTTCAACAAAAGCACATGTGCCACTATTATTGGCACACCTGGAAATTATAGTGAACAGTCAGTGCGTTTACATGCACATCCAAATCGAGCTGCTGTCGGTAATCGAGCTAAGGGTCCCAGCAGGGGTGCCAGAGAAATCCAATCCTACATGCACACAAGGAAATCGAGCTATTGTGTGAGGTACATTGTGCACCCGAGCCACAGGTGGCGCTACAGGCCCCATCGTGTTGGTACACTTCCGGTTGTCATCATGAAGAAGAGCTATTCAAGAGTATAAACAAAGTTATCAGCAGTGTTGCCAGATACTGCTGACGTTTTCCAGCCCAAAACATGTTCAAATCCGCCAAAATGCACTTAAAACCGCCCAATCTGGCAACACTGGCAGTTCCGTGTTTACAAGTTCCGTGCTCAAGCTGTTAGGCTTGCTCTAACAGACTGTATGGCTACAAACTGTCCTGCGCAGACCACTGTTTTGTAAGACAACTTATTTTGCACAATTGTATATTTTTCTAAAGTCCATTTTTTGCTTACAAAAAAAATATATATTTTTTTTTTGCTTACAATTTAACTTGTGTCTTAATAAACACACAAGTTCAATTGTTTTGTTTTTATTGACATTCTTCAGATGTTGGACATGTATATAATATATATACACACACACACACACACACACACACACACACACACACAAATACAATGACTTGTTTATGTACACAATTCACAGCTATGCAACAGCTGTACAGATGTATTTGGTGATTCAGTAAGTGAGCTAAATTTTAACAGTGCAAACAATGCCACAAAAAGAAAAGATTCATGCCGTTGTCATGATTCGTTGTCATGCCGACCGAGGCTGTTGTGTTTCCCGCTTGTGGTCTCGTCACTCATCACTTCCGGAAGGGGCAGTGCTGAAGTAAGTAGCTCGACTATTACCGTATTTTCTGGACTATAGAGCGCACCTGTATATAAGCCGCATCCGCTCTATTTAAAAAAAAAAAAAAAAGATATACAAGCCGCACCGGGCTATAAGCCGCAGATATCTATGTTGAAAAATTAGATATTTACTGCATGTACAGAACGATTTTGTACTGTAAATGTACATGTATGTACCTGAACAGATTCTTTCCGAACAGTGCCTTTTAACACGGCAGCAACTTTGCTGATTAAAACGGAACAGAACCAAGAGAAAATAACCGGTATTTATTTACCTTCATTTCTCCTGTGTTTGAAACCACAAGTCACTTTAATCATCTTCACTGAAACCCATGAAGTCGTCTTCTTCAGTGTCGGAGTTGAACAGCCTCAGAAGCGCTTCGTCACATCTGTCTCCATCAGTCTCGCTCTCCGTGTCACTGTCATCCTCCGGTGAAGTTAGCTCTGAAGGTGCGCCGCTCTCTTCGCGTAGCAGTCCAGCCTTTCGGAACCCGTTGGTGATGGTGGATTCTTTCACAGCAGTCCACGCTGTTAGGATCCACTGACAGACATCAGAAAAGGATGCTTTTCGCATGCGGCCAGTTTTTGTGAAAGACTTCTCACTACTTGTCATCCAAGTCTCCCACTCAACCCGGAGTGCAGCTTTAAATGCCCGATTCACACTGATGTCAAGTGGCTGCAAATACTTTGTTGTACCTCCAGGAATCACAGCTGGAATGGAGTTTGTTTTCTTGATCGCTGCTTTCACAGAATCTGTGATGTGGGCCCTCATGCTATCCAAAACAAGCAGTGCTTTTTTTCTGGTGAAAAAATCCTCCCGGGCGCTTACCGTAGCACTCCGTTAACCATTCATTCATTAGGCCTTCCATCATCCACCCTTTGGTGTTAACTTTGACCACTATGCCTTTCGGGAGTTGTTCTTTCGGCATAGTTATGCGCTTAAAAATCACCATTGGTGGAAGTTTTTGTCCGGATGCCGTGCATGCCAGAACGCAGGTGAAGTGTGTCTTCTCGTAGCCTGTTGTTTTCAACAACACGGATGATGCACCTGTCTTGTTAACAGTCTTGGTCAGTGGCAGATCAAACGTCAAAGGGACTTCATCCATATTTATGATGTCGTCTGGTCCGATGGAGTTTTCTTGTATCTTTGTTTCAACGAATTTGTGGAAGTTTTCAATTTTTTCCTGATAGTCAGGGGGGAGTTGCTGACAGAGAGTGGTCCGTGCCCTAATGGACAGGTTTTTACGTCTCATAAATCTGAAACACCATGACGGCCCAGCTTTGAAATCTTCAATATTCATTTCGCGGGCGATTGTTTCGGCTTTCAGTCGGATCTGTATAGTGGATACACCTTGGCCACCTGCTCTGTGTGTTCACCCAGTCCTCCAGGACATTTTCAAGTTCAGGCCACCTGCTTTTATGTCCTCTGAAAGCTTTTCTCGACTTTTGGCATTGCATGAGCTCTTCCTGCTGCCGCCTCCAACGTCTCACCATAGATTCATTGACGCTAAGCTTGCGTGCAGCAGCGCGGTTTCCTTCCTGGATAGCAAACTCGATGGCCTTCAACTTAAAACTTGCATCATACGAACTTCTTCGTGTGGTTTCCATGATGAAGGGGCAAGGATTTGAAAATAATTACCAGTTAGTAATTTGTCGTGCGTGTTCTATCTGCTAGAGATCTGCTAATTCTTCTTTGCATTGATTTTTCGTCGATCTTATTTTTGATTCTACTTCCGGTTAGAGTGCCCCTAGCGGTGGAAGAAAAATCCACAGAATAGCCGCACCTTTGTATAAGCCGCATGGTTCAAAACCTAGGAAAAAAGTAGCGGCTTATAGTCCAGAAAATACGGTAGCTCGATAGGTAAGTAGCTCGGCTAAAATCGCATAATCTAGGTCGTGTAGCTCGATTACGAGAAATCCAGTTCAGTTCAATTTCAGCCGAATTAAGGTGTATACATGGCATTTTGAACTTCGATTTCAGTCGAGCAACGGCAGAAATTCGATTCTCTCTATGTGCATGTAAACGCACTGAGTGTAACTGAAGCATGTTTACCATTTAACTTGTACATTTTTGAGTTGGAGTGTGTGGGAACTTTCAAGCTCTAATCCCTTCCTGATTAACTGGGGTACAAATATGAGGTGAGACAGAGGCCACATTCCCTTAGTCACCCATTAACATGGGAAAGATAAGAGAAAACAAACTAAATGAGGGAGGAGTGTGTTGATCTTCATAAGTTAGGGAATGGTTATTTAAAAAAAAAAAAACTACTTGCCTGAAAATTTCCATTTCTACTGTTAGGGCAATAATACAAAAGTGGCCATCCACCAGGCCGCCTGGTTGCTGAACTCTATCCACTACCTACCCCTGGTCTGTAACCCATTCATTCACACAAGTAAACTACCTCATCCGTTTGCACATCACACCACAAACATTAGCATTACTGCTGTATCTGCTGCTATTGCCCGTTTGCACTAATGTCATATACACCTCGTAAGCTGCTCTTCTAGCACCTTCTCAGTTATTGTACTGTATTGCACTACTGCTATTTTGTACATTGTTTGATTTTAGAGTGTATTTTTTATCTATCCATAACTTTTTTTTAAATCTATATTTTTTTATACGCGCGCGCGTGAGATATACATCACATACATACGTGTGTGTGTGTGTATATATGTATATATATGTGTGTGTGTGTGTGTGTGTGTGTGTGTGTGTGTATATATATATAATATGTATATATGTGTGTATGTGTATATATATATATATATATATATATATATATATATATATATATATATACCAACCAACCACAGAGAGACACACACGTGTGTGTGAGATATGTATACCACAGAGAGAGAGACACACACACGTGTGTGTGTGTGTGTGTGTGAGGTGTATATACGTGTGTGTATGTATATCACACGTATGTGTGATCTTTATCTGTTTTTATTTGTTTTTTTGGGGGGGGGGGGTTACAAGTAAGGTGAGAGAGAAATGGCATTTTGATTCTCCTATATGTCCTGGATATATAGTGAATTGACAATCTTTGAATCTTTTGAAACTCGCCTGGAAGAGGACTCAAGTTGATTTTTCCCCATGTACAGTGAGGAGGGTGGTTAGAGAGGCAGAATAAAATAAAAAGAATCCCCAAGGATCACTGTTGGTGAATTACAAGAAAAAGTAAAATCTTGATTTAAGTCTCCAAAACCACCATCAGACACCACCTCCATGCCAACAGATTATTTGGAAGGTTTGTGGGGGGGGGCCTTTTCAGTCAGTTAATCACAAGTATAAGCACCTGAAGTTTGCGAAACGCTACTGGAACTGTGTTCTATGGTCTGATGTAACAAAAATGGAGCTTTTTAGCAATAAACACTCCAGGTGGGTTTGGTGTAGAAAGAAAGATGGCCATCATGAAAAGAACCCTATCCCAACTGTGATGGAAGTTCAATGCAATTTTTTTATATTTTTTGGGGGGGGTCTTCCAGAGGCACTGGAAACCTTGTTGGCTGTCATGGCTTCATGGACTCCATGAAATACCAGAACATTTTAAATCAAAATCTGTATGCCTCTGTCAGGAAACTAAAACTGTGTCATCATTGGATCTTGCAGCCAGACAGTGATCTGAAACATGTGCTTAAATAAACACAAAACAAAAACGGTAAGCTGATCACAGAATCAAGCTTCTGCTGTGACCATCTCAGTCCCCTGACCTGAACCCCATTTAAAAACCTGTGGGCTGAGCTGAAGAGTGCACAAGAGAGAGCCGAGGACCCTGGATGATCTGGAGAGATTGTGTAAAGAGGAATGGTCTCTGATGCCCTGCTCTGTATCTCCAACCTTATAAAATTTTATAGAAGCCTCAGTGCAGTTTTACTGGTAAAGGGAGGTTGTATAAGTATCAATACAGGGGTGCCAATAATAGTGTCATATGTGGGTTTTGTTGAAAAAAATTATTTGAGGAATTTTTCACTGAATAAATTTATTTCAGTTAAATGTTGGATTTTTCTCTTCCCCCAGTGTGAGATGAAGCTAATTCACCAAAAAGTGGATTTATTTTTCTCTAACCCTTTATATTCATCTTTACAAGCGGTGCCAATCGTATATGCTTTTTAAGTGTTTTATGGCACTTGGTATTTTGGATGTACAACAAAATTACTTTGATTTACTACAAGTAAGCATCACTCTGTGGCTTAACTGAAAACCGTGTCCTTGTGTTTGCAGTCACAGGAGTCGTGATGAGGATCGCATCTCAAAGCCACTCCCCTTGCCTGCTAAAATGGTGGAAGAGACTCATAAATCACTGGAACAGACTGGTACCAGAGAGGAGAAACAGCTCCCCCCTCTGCCAGGTCAGAGTTCAGATGAATACCCTTACCCAGCGTTTCTCAACCTTTTTTCAGTCACGGCACCCTTCAGAAGTATGCAAATTCTCAAGGCACCCACATATAAAATGTACACAGTCACGCTGACCCCGGCAGTGACGTTGTGACCATGGGAAAGGGGGCCGCGAGACAAATTTTGATGATGCATGAGGCGGCGATGATCTGCATTAGTGTAACTATTGTTTTGTTTTTAATTCCAAATTCATTTTATTTATTTCAATGTTAGAATATATAATTTTTTGACGGCACCCCTAATGAAGCCAGATGGCACCCCAGAGTGCCATGGCACCCTGGTTGAGAGAGGCTGCCCTAACCCACCTTTCACCAGCATGCTTGCTGCAATTAGTATGTTTATGCCATGAAGACTGTGTGCATAGTAGTGGAGATGTGCGCAATATGATTTTTATCAGCTTTGACACACTCCCTGCCTGTAGCATCCTACTTTGTGCTGGCTTGACCTCTTAGCAGGGAAGCCGCTGTGTGTGTGTTTTAACATGTTTATTGTTTTTCATAGAGCCAAAGCCTGTGTACGCTCAGCCTGGCCAGCCTGATGTGGATTTGCCTGTCAGTCCAGCGGATGCTCCTGCGCCTAGTGTAGCCCATGATGACGGCATTCTACGGTACCCTTTGTCCTCCTTGAAAAAAAAAAAAAGTTTCCTCCTTCTAATGCACAGAGTTGAGAGAAACTTGCCACTACAAAGGAATTTGAAGGGACGTTTTGGTTTTTTTTAAACAATGGGACTTCTTTTCTCCAGGCCGAGTATGAAGCTGGTAAAGTTTAAGAAGGGTGAGAGCGTGGGGCTGCGGCTGGCTGGAGGCAATGATGTGGGCATTTTTGTGGCTGGTGTCCTGGAGGACAGTCCTGCTGCTAAAGAAGGTCTCGAGGAGGGAGACCAGATACTCAGGGTGAGGCCACCTGACTGTCTCTTACCCAATACAAAATAACTCTTAACTGAAAGGTTTTTGTGAATTTGTAGAGAAATGTTAGCGTTCATTATGTACTTTTTATTTTTTGGTAGCCTGGAAGTAGACCAGGCTTCTGTATCCTAACACAACACATCTTAATGATGGTTGAGCTCTGTTGAATGATGAGTAGCTCTTTTTAGTATTCAAGTTTTATACCGACTTTTTCGGGTTGTATGATGGCAGCCTTAGTTTTACGGAGGCTCGATTCCCAAGCTCTGCCTTGCTTGTTGTGTAAATGCTCTTAAACCCTAGCCTGTACCAAAATGCTTTTACTTTCTTGGTGGTTTCCCCAGTGATCTGAGCTGTTCACTTGTCCCACTGCCAAAAACACTTGCCTGTGTGCGTCTCCCACACTCTGAATCCTTTTTGAGAACAATGAACAGTGACTTTCTCTGTAATGTGCACTCACATTGTTTTCCGTGTTTTTGTGTGTGTTCTGTGGCGATTGTATGTTCATTATTTGGACTCTTGTTGATTTGACCAGGGACAATCCTTTTGATGTTCTCTCCTTAGGTCAATAATGTAGACTTTGCAAACATCATCCGAGAGGAGGCTGTGCTGTTTCTTCTGGATCTGCCCAGAGGGGATGATGTCACCATTCTGGCCCAGAAAAAGAAAGATGGTGAGGATGCTGAGATCATTCACTGTTTTATTCGATTTCCTGTGATCAAATGATTCATCATGTACTTATTAATCATTTAATTATCTAGATTAAAAACGGGCATAACAAAACATTTTCTCCTCTTTTGCATCGACACGTTTTTCTCTCTTCTCTGTAGTGTACCGGCGAATTGTGGAGTCGGACGTGGGTGACTCATTTTATATCCGAACTCATTTTGAGTATGAAAAAGAGTCTCCGTACGGCCTGAGCTTTAATAAGGGTGAGGTATTCCGAGTAGTAGATACCCTTTACAATGGCAAACTGGGTTCCTGGCTTGCCATTCGCATTGGCAAGAACCACCAGGAGGTGGAGAGGGGCATCATCCCCAACAAGAACAGGTACTGGTTAATCTGTAGTAAAATGTTTGGATTGTGGGTGGGTAGGTGGGTGTTTTTCTTTTTTGAACTGTGTTAATGATTTCTGTTCCAGTAATTTCAGACATAATACTTTCAGGTGATAAAAGATAACATGTACCATACCACACAGACAGATATGCGTTATAGTGGGTTAGATGGGTGGTGTTTGCTACAAACCAAATATGGGCCCCTCATGATGTTTTCGGTCCTCCAGAGCGGAGCAGCTTTCCAGTGTGCAGTACACACTTCCTAAGACAGCAGGAGGGGACAGGGCAGACTTCTGGAGGTTCCGTGGCCTCAGGAGCTCCAAGAGGAACCTGAGGAAAAGTAGAGAGGATCTCTCCGCTCAGCCTGTCCAGACGAAATTCCCCGCCTATGAGAGAGTAGTACTCCGAGAAGGTGAGGACCACTATATATGGCCTCTTTATTGCTCACCCCGACGGGGTGTGTTGATTTTATCTTGCAGTGTATCGGTCTGTCTTTGTATCTCTACTTTGTAATTGTTTGCACTGACCTGTTTTGTTCTTATTCCTACATGATTAGCTGGTTTCCTGAGACCTGTAGTAGTGTTTGGTCCTATTGCTGATGTTGCCAGAGAGAAGCTTTCAAGGGAGGAACCAGACATATTTGAGCTTGCCAGTGAGCATGTTTTACATTTTATATATGTACTAGTGCATCTCAAAAAATTAGAATACCATGAAAAAGTTCCTTTTTTTCATAATTTAATTCAAAAAGGTAAAGTGAAATATTTAAAGCCTTTTTTGTTTTAATTTTGATGATTATGGCTTATAGCTCATGAAAATCAGAAATCCAGTATCTCAAATTATTAGAATATTCCCTAAGATCAATCAAAAAAAGGATTTACAATACAGAAATGTCCAACTTCTGAAAAGTATATTCATTTATACATTCAGTACTTGGTTGGGGCTCCTTTACCATGAATTACTGCATCAATGCAGTGTGGCATGGAGGTGATCAGTCTGTGGCACTGCTGAGGTGTTATTGAAGCCCAGGTTGCTTTGATAGTGGCCTTCAGCGTATCTGTATTTTTGGGTCGGGTGTTTCTCATCTTCCTCTTGACAATACCCCAGAGATTCTCTATGGGGTTCAGGTCAGGCAAGTTGGCTGGCCAATCAAACACAGTAATATCATGGTCAGCAAACCATTTGGTAGTAGTTTTGGCACTGTGGGTAGGTGCTAAGTCCTGCTGGAAAAGGAAATCAGCATCTCCAAAAAGCTCATCAGCAGATGGAAGCATGAAGTGCTCTAAAATCTCCTGGTAGATGGCTGTGTTGACTTTGGCAGGGGTGAGAATTTTCCGCCGATTGGCGGATTTCCGACTTTTTCAGACCAAAATGATCATTTTTGAGATCGATGTAAATCCGTTGAGAATTTTTTTTTTTTTTTTTTGGGGGGGTATGATTAACGATCTGTGGTCACCTTATAACGCAGACATCCCAAGTGTCCCGGGAGTCTCCTGCATATTGATAGAAGCGAGCAAGAGCGTGCGCGCGCAACATTAAGGTCTGCATCACGCATCTTAGAATGTGCGCACGCGAGGGAGACTGTGTGCAGTGTTGCCAGATACTGCTGACGTTTTCCAGCCCAGAATATGTTCAAAACCCGCCAAAATGCACTTAAAACCAGCCAATCTGGCAACACTGCCTGTGTGCCTGTTCATGTAGCGCATGCCAGACAAAGAGCATCTTGATTGGGTTACTCAGCAAAATAAGCCAATCAGCTTTCAGTGTGGGCGGGCTTTTATTTCTTTTCTCGAGGACCGGAGTTTTCAGTTGTATTGAGTCAGTGCAGCCTACAGGATCGGCATGGCAGAGAGAGAGAGAGAGAGCGCGCCTCAAAAAATATATATCAATTACATGTCATATATAAGTGTGTATCTTTTTATAAATGGGGTTAGCTTATCTAATGTAGCATGTTGGGGAGAATCATAGTATCATCTATATTTCTGATAAAATTTTAAGTATGATACCATGTATAACTCTCCTACTTATTGCCCATTTCATGGGGGACGGAATTGTTGGCATGTGCCGCGCGGGAGCGTCTGCCCAAATTTTTTAGGCCGAGATGAACTTAGTTTTTGATTTAAAAAAAAATTTCCAATATGTAATGCTAATTGTACATGCCTGTTCTTTAATTCAAAATCACCATCTTGATCTTCAGGTTGACCGTATGGTATCTATATTACATTACACAACATCCTGTCCAGATAAATCCTAGTTAGTACACACAACAGTTGATAGGGAAGTGATGAGTGATGTTGATTGTTGCCTGCTTAATATGCAAGACCTCCTGCTACCATGATAACATCAGAAGAAAGCTTAAGAGAATTATATGGTAGAACTTTTTTCTGGTTTGCACTTCATTTTAAAGGATTAGAGTATTCAAAAACATGAATAGCAAAAATGCAGAAATATAATACTGTAGAGCTCGTTTATATTAAAAGGTGCATTGATTTTTCTGAAATCATCAAATGTGAATTGATTAAAAACAAGTCTCTTGTACCATATTAATCATTTTCACCTGGGAGTCCACCAAGAAGGGGAATTTATTTCCAAATACATTGCAACTTTTTGATGATAAAATTAATGGTTTTGGGGTAAAAAAAAAAAAAGCCAAAAATCATTAGCCCCGCCCCGGTTTTTTTCAGACTTTTAAAATATTTTTCATTCTCATCCCTGCTTTGGACTTGATAAAATACAGTGGACCAACACCAGCAGATGACATGGCACCCCAAATCATCACAGACTGTGGAAACTTCACACTGGGCTTCAAACACCTTGGATTTCCAAATTAAATGCAAAATGTACTTTCATCTGAAAAGAGGACTTTGGACCACTGAGCAACAGTCCATTTCTTTCTCTCCTTAGCCCAGATAAGACACTTCTGACATTGTCTCTGGCTCAGGAGTAGCTTGATATTAGGAATGCGAAAGTTGTATCCCCTTTTCTTGAAGATGTCTGTTCGTGATGGGTCTTGATACACTGACACCAGCCTCAGTCCACTCCTTGTGAAGCTCTCCCAAGTTCTTGAATCAACTTTTCTTGACAATCCTCTCAAGACTGCGGCCATCCCTGTTGCTTGTGCACCTTTTCCAGCCACCCTTTTCAGCAATGACCTTTTGTGGCTTACCCTCCTTGTGGAGGGCATCAGTGATCATCTTCTGGACAACAGTCAAGTCAGCAGTCTTCCCCATGATTGTGGTTGTGTGTACTGAACTAGACCGAGAGATACACTGTGTTCATACTGTTTTACTCAAACTCGAAATGAAATATTCTAATATTTTGAGATGTTTTTTTTGTACTGTATGCCATACTGATTAAAATTTAAAATGGAAAAATGCCTGAAACATTTTAGTTTGTGTAATGAGTCTATAATATATAACATTTTTCACTTTCTTAAATAACTGATGGAAAATATTGAACTTTTTCACAATATTCTAATTTTTTGAGATGCACTAGTATATGAGAATATATATGAAGGAGTGAGCGAAGTGAACAAGTGACAACTTCATATCTACGCACCACCGTGAAATATTCTTATTATATAGACACATCCACACACAAAAAAAATACGCAAGTTAATGAAAAGAATTTTAATTTAGAACTCTTCACCATTTTGACAATGCACATCTAGTCAGCGGGAAAACACTGGGAGTGACGTCATCGGAGTGAGGATATTGGCAAAAATGTTACTTGGATCCGGAATGTATTTCATATGAAAAATGAGTTCTTCAGCACAAGAAGATAAACTTCGTATCTTCAAGCCAACGTGTGAATTTTCTTTTTATTATATAGACACATTCACAAACAAAAAGTACCCAAATTTATCAAAACAGTTCATTGTTAAGCTTGCATTTTTCATATGAAATGCAGGGA
Organism: Neoarius graeffei; assembly: GCF_027579695.1. Lineage (NCBI taxonomy): Eukaryota > Metazoa > Chordata > Actinopteri > Siluriformes > Ariidae > Neoarius > Neoarius graeffei. The sequence continues at coordinate 69,522,621 of NC_083570.1, forward strand.
CATTATTTAATTAATATTGGCTGTCATTGAGTGGTATATCCAATCTATTCCATTCAGCTAGTATGATATTGAACGAGTCGAAGATGAATGGAATGGAATAGCTGAATGGAATATATCTGATACCATGAAGAAAGGCCAGCCAATATTTTTTATTATTATTATTATACATACACACTCTTTTCGGGTGTTCACCGTGTCTCTCTTTCACAATTCTATCAATCTTCCGTATTTAACGAAGCAAACCTGGCGGCCATGTTTGTTTACAAATTGTCAGTCACTCGCTAGCATGGAAGTTTTACGTCTCCGATGTGTGACGCCATGTCTTGACAACCATGCAATATCATAAACCATATTCAGCACTCATTCTCCATTGAGTAGAGTGATGTAATACACACAGGATAAGCGATATGCTAACAATATTGCATATCAAACCAAATGAATGAAACCTGCGAGAAGGGAATAGAATACATTATTTACCAGCTGGGAGGTCCGTATCGTGAAATACCGTGACCGAGGTCTTGAAAGTACTGAGTGAGGCCCTCTGGGCTGAGGTCAGTATTCAAGGTCACGGTATTTCACCATACGGACCGACCTTAAGCTGGTAAATGATATATTTATTTTTTTCTTTACCAAATTCTAACAGAAAACGAGAGCGCCCGAAAGGGGAAACCGAGCCGAGCCGCCATTTTGAATCCTCATTCACGGCTGTAATGCAAATTGCTTCCTCCTCGGTATACAAGTGCACTTCCATGGCAGGAAAAAAACTACATTTTGCTGCCTACGTAGTCCCCTATTTATACAAATAGGAGTCATTCAGGATTCAGCCATGTTTTTGCTCAGCGTTAGCAAGTTACAGGTTTTTATCCTTCTCCTGAAATGTTTTCTTTTATTTCTTCTTCCTCAGGGCAGTAAAACTCGCTTTCGCTGCGAACACTGTCGTTATCGCTATCCATGCTGTAAAATTAATGCTATTCTCCTGAGAAATGCTGGCAAAAATTTATAAGATTTTTGATAATCTTATAAATAAATCTTATAAATAAATCTTATAAAAAAAAAATAAATGTTGACAAAAAATTCTACTACGTTTGTTGTTGTGAACGAGCGAGTCGCCAGAGGTCCGTAACTGGGGTCCGTACCATAGGATACAGACCCGCTCGCCAGCCAATCAGAGCGCAGGATTTGGACCGCAAAAAAAATAAATGTTTTTATTCCATGGAAAAAGTGTCTTGTATGTATAATCTCATCTCATTATCTGTAGCCGCTTTATCCTGTTCTACAGGGTCGCAGGCAAGCTGGAGCCTATCCCAGCTGACTACGGGCGAAAGGCGGGGTACACCCTGGACAAGTCGCCAGGTCATCACAGGGCTGACACATAGACACAGACAACCATTCACACTCACATTCACACCTACGCTCAATTTAGAGCCACCAGTTAACCTAACCTGCATGTCTTTGGACTGTGGGGGAAACCGGAGCACCCGGAGGAAACCCACGCGGACACGGGGAGAACATGCAAACTCCGCACAGAAAGGCCCTCGCCAGCCACGGGGCTCAAACCTGGACCTTCTTGCTGTGAGGCGACAGCGCTAACCACTACACCACCGTGCCGCCCTGTATGTATAATAATTCCTGATATTTCACTCCAGTGATGTCACTACCAGTGTTTTCCCGCTGTCTAGACACGTGTTGTCAAAATGGTGAACCGTTTCAAAATTAAAATACTTTTGATTAGTTTGTATGAGTGGGTGGGTTTCCAGTTATGGCATCTGCCTGAGCAGTAGCAGGTTTCTGAGCTCTGATCCCGTGTGCTCTATTTTGCACTTCCATTTTGCCAATTTTACCCTCGACCAACTAATTTAGTTCAACAATTGCTACTTGTTCTTGCTATGAACAAAAATGCCAAGAAGAAAAAAAAGCTACCAGATTAATACGACAGCGAGTGGCGATAACGACGACAACGCTAGCATGGACCACACCTCGGGGGATGGCGAGCTGGACTTGGTGGATGCGGGCCACCAAGACGATGGTGCCGACATTTTAGCCGCCATTCATTTAACGAGAGCTGACTTTTCTGTACAACTGCGTGAAGTCATCTCGTCTAATCAAGAGATAAAAGAAGCAATTGGTGCCTTTTCTGAGGGGCTAACCGCAGCAGAGTCCCGCATTGGCAAAGCTGAAGACGACATCTCAGCGCTAACTGGCAAGGAAAAGTCCCTTCAAAAGAAAGTTCAAGAGCTTACTCTAAAACTTGATGACCTTGAAAACAGACACCGAAGATCGAACCTACGGCTGATTGGGTTGCCCAAGAAAACCGAAGGGGATGACGCGACCGCTTTCCTCCAAACCTGGCTGCCCGAAATCTTCAGACCTAACACATTTCCGAGCCCCGTTACTATTGAACATGCTCACCGGCTGCCTGGCCGACAAGACCTGAGCGGACCCCCGCGCGCTCTCATCATGAAGTTTCTTAATTATCAAGATAAAGTTCGAGTAATGAGAGCAGCTCGACAAAAAGGGAAAGTGATGTATCGAGAGCACCACGTCATGTTCTTTCCAGACCTGTCTGTGGAGGTACGGAAACAACGGCGACAATATCACGGTGTGAAGCAGAAACTCTGCGAGTTACACCTGGACTTTGGACTTGTATTTCCAGCAAAGATGAGGATCTTTCATAAGGGCAGCCAACACCTGTTCCACATGCCAGAGGAGGTGGAAGACTTCATTCAGCATGTTCATTAGCAGAAAGACGGGTAAACAACGGCCAGCATTATGTACGCTTAAACCTCACAATATTAAACATGTCTATAGGTCATATGAAGGACAATTATGAACATTACCACAGTGTCATTGTGTATCCTGAATACAAGTGAATCTATTTTGGTTGTTTACAATTGCTCATTTGACAAGAGGGTGAGTTGGGTGACATTTAATTAATATTCACTGGGATCGAGTGATTGACCTATTTAGTTTAGGTTGATCGGGGGTTTTTTGTTCGTTTTTTTTCTCTTGCTCCTTTTAAAGGATCAGTGAACATAACCAAGCCGCTACAAGAGGGGAGGGCTATCTGTGTAAATCAGTTCACAGAGGTCGCAATGGGTTAAGAGTTATGAGTGTTTTTTTTTTTTTTTTTTTTTTTGGTTAAATTGTAAGGTGCATTTTTTTCACAGGAAAGGCAAAACGTTATCAACAGAGCCATGCCAAACTATCTGAAGGTCTAAATTCTTATTCATTTATAAATATTGTAATCACAGTATTTATAAATGAATAAGAACTTAGACCTTCAGATAGTTTCCTGGAATGTTAGAGGACTAAGAAAATTAGTTGAAGTTAAGCAAGTTATGAATAGGATCAAGCAATATCATCCAAAAATAGTTTTCCTACAAGAAACACATTTGCTTTCAAGTGAAACAGGTTGCTTAACCAAGAGATGGCCAGGCCAAGTTATCACATGCTCTTCTTCATCACATGCCAGGGGTGTTGCAGTGCTTATTCATAAGTCTGTTCCTCTTCGTATTCAAAAGACTGTTTTGGATCCAGCGGGGAGATTTATTATTATACAAGCTTCGTTAATAAACCAAGACTTGATTCTTGTGAATTTATACAGCCCTAATAATGATCCAAATTTTTATAATAATGTATTTTTATTAATTTCTTCTTTACAGGGAGCCATAATGATTGGGGGTGATTTTTAATTGCACCGTTGATCCTAAACTTGATCGCTCTTCAGGCATAGATCTAACCCATGTTAAGGCCAATTTATGCTGACAACCCAGTCCTCGCAGATGACGTCTGCGTAGCCCCCCCACCTTCGCAGGCGCTCTGCGCGCACCTCCCAAAAATTGTGACCACCGCAGAAGCCTCGCAGACAAGAGGGCTCTGATTGGTCCACTCTACATCCGCTGTACACGCACTTCCGCTTCCCTACTTTCCCGGTTTGGTTTGTTTTCACTACCACCATTTTTAAAAACACGAGCGAAGATGGAGCAGCACGAAGAGCGGTTGATTGAGGAAGTGAGGAAGTACGTACATCTATACGACTCCAGTTCTAGTCATTATAAGTAACCGGAGGATAAACACTCCACTAACCACACCCACCAACTACTCCTAGCGATTTCGCGACTTCGCGCCCCCTTGCGTTGTAGCGGTGAATAACATCGCGCACGCCTATTACTCCCCGCTCAACGATAAATTACAACTGTCTGCGAAAAGCTATCTGCAAAAGCCTTGTCGCAAGAGCATGCAGAGGCCTTTAGAAGCAGGAAAATAATCCACCAATTTATGCAGGAGCTTAACCTAGTTGATATTTGGAGTAGAAAACCCTACAAAGAAAGAGTACTCTTGTCATTCAGCTACACATAAGACATGCAGTCGCATAGATTACTTTCTCATGTCCAAATCACTTGCTCCAAATGTGAGTGGTTGTACAGTATATACAACGGTACTCTCATTTCTGATCATGCTTTGCTTCTGCTTAATTACTCAGCTACAACTACGGTCAAAGGGAAAACTCTTTGGCGCCTAAAGCCACAATGGTTACAAAATCCCAAATTTCTTGACTATGTCGGACAAAACATTGATGACTGTTTTCAGTTGAACCCAACAGATCTGCCTCAATAAGGTGGGAGGCCTTTAAAGCTTTTATTAGGGGTCAAATGATGGGATACACAAGAAATAAATCAAATAAAAAATGTCTAGAATTATTGGAGCTGGAAAGGGATATAAAGGAACTTGAATTGGAAATTACTGGTGATAATAGTAGAGGAAAAACAACAGAAATTAACAATTCTAAAAGCAAAGTACAATAGGTTATCTACCAGTAAAGCCCTGGCTGGATTAATTAGACTAAAGCAGACCTTTTATGATCAGGGAGAGAAGGCAGGGAAACTGCTTGCATGGCGTTTTTAAAAATACAACAAAATGAACTAATTATCTCAGAGATGGTCACTGCTAATGGAGACAAAACATCAGACCCTCAAAAAATTAATACACTTTTTGAAACTTACTACACACACTTACTGTATACTCATCAGAGTGCTTAGTTACTAATGAATCTTTTCAAGATTTTTTTTTTGACCAGTTAATGCTCCCTTCACTTAGGCCCTGTCCACACGGCAACGGATTCAGGTGAATCTGATAAAATTGTTTATCCTTTCGGCCTGGCGTCCACACGGCACCGGCGTTTTGGGTGCCCCAAAACGAAATCTTTTGCGAACGGGTTCCAGAGTGGAAAGATCTGGCAACGGCGCCGTTGCGAAGTCGTCTGGATTAATAAAACGGATTTGTTTACGATGACGTCACAACCACATGACTGTCAGTGCTTCACGCCGGGTAGAAGTGTAACGAACTCGATGCAAGTTGTCAACAAATCCTATAACTTGGTTCATGAAACGCGCTTACAAAATATTTTTACTGTGAATATTTATTGTGTAATGGTGCAGAGAGAGAGAGAGAGAGAGAGAATAGCCCTTAGGGCAGAGTCAATCCTGCCAGCAAAAATAGGGAAAAAAAGGAGCGATCTCATCTCTTCAGATGTTGGTTTAAGTCCTACAATACATTCCTCAAAAAGGGCGTAGAAGAACAAATTAATCCATCAACGTGTAGCATTCAATTTATTCCGGACCATTAAAGACGCCGCCTTCCGCGTAGAATCATACGTCATCCTTGCCGCCATATTGGATAGGTCAAAGCAGAGAATAAAGATGCCTCATTCATGTGCTGCGTTTAACTGTACCACCAGGTTTACCGTCCAAACGAGATCACATGGGATTACCTTTCACAGGTGAGACTGGAAAAATACTTTTCATTGTATTTGGTCATTATAACGTAACTTTACGAACAGATTTTTCTGACTTTGTGGCTAATATGAAGTCTCGCGCATAATAGTTTATGCGCATGCGTCCTTACTACTTCTATTGTCCTGGTGTCTCCGATGGGACCGTCTTACAGCGCACCTAGAGGTGTGGCATGTGTATTGCATCGTTTTCAGCAAGCGTTGCGTTGCCATATGTACCTGATATTTTACTGATCCGTTGCCCATGTGGACGCGATATTTTTTTAATAACATCTTGTTCCCGTTGTCGTGTGGATGTAGCCTTAGTGAGGAAGCTAAAGCTGATTGACATTCCCCCATCACAACAGCTGAAATTTCTGAAACTTGACAAAATGAAAGGGGGAAAAGCCCATGGCCCAGATGGGCTACCTATTGACATCTATGAAATCTTTAAGAACAAGCTATTATCACCCCTGTTAGATGTGTTTGTAGAAAGCTTTAACTCCGGCAAACTTCCACCATCCATGTGTAATGCACTTATAATTTTGATTCTAAAATCTGGAAAATCAGCAACAAAATGTGATTCCTATCGACCGATTTCATTGATTAATTCTGACGCTAAAATAATTGCTAAATTATTGGCACGAAGGCTTGAAAGATACTTGCTTTCTCTCTCTGATCCAGACCAAAATGGGTTTGTTAGGGGACGTCAAGCTTTCCACTGTGTCTGCAGGGTTCTCAATATTATTTATGCAAAGACAGAACATCCTGATACAGCAGTACTGTCGTTGGACGCAGAAAAAGCTTTTGATCAAGTTGAGCATCGATATCTCCACGAAGTACTTGCACGTTTTGGTTTTGGTCAATATTTCTCTAATTGGATTAAAGTTTTGTATAATAACTCGGTTTCATCAGTATTAACAAATATTATATCCAAACCTTTTAATCTTTCAAGAGGCACACGCCAAGGCTGTCCCCTTTCACCTCTTCTGTTTGTGGTGGTAATTGAGCCCTTGGCTATTGCCATTAGGAGCAATCAAAACATTACAGGCATTAGAATAAATGAGATTGACAACAAAATAGGGTCATTTGCGGATGATGTTGTAATTTTTTTTTTATCCCACCTAGAACAGTCACTACATCACTTGTTTAATACCATTAGCTCTTTTTTAGCAAACTTTCCGGTTACAAAATTAATGAAGCAAAATCTGCTATTCTTTTCCTTAAGCATTCGGAAAGAATAAATCCCCCAGTTCAAACACCATTCGAAATAGTTAGGGATAGCTTCAAGTATCTTGGTATTAGAATTACTCCTAAAATTATAATCCAGTGATGGTCAGTTTCTGAATCTATTAATAGATGGTCGATGTTACCAATCTCCATAATAGGGCGGATTAACATACTTAAAATGAATGTTCTTCCGAAATTTCTTTACCTCTTTCATTCCATTCCTCTTGGTCCTCCTATTCATTTTTTTTTTTCAAAGATGAAAAGCATGTTCTGTAATTTCATTTGGAACAACAGATGGGCTAGACTTCGCTTATCTTTGCTTTATCTCCCCTATGATAGAGGTGGGTTGAAACTCCCAAACCTCCAATGGTATTATTGGGCTGCCCAACTCACTACTGCCTCTTGTTGGTTCTCACAAGAAACGCCACGGTCCTGGATGAGTATGGAAAGAAATATGACATCCCCTCTACCACTCAATTCATATTTATACTCAGCTAAATTAAAAGAATTAAAGACATCAACACACGATCCCTTTGTTAAAAACACGATTCTGGTATGGTATGAGGTTCATAAACATAAAGGTGAGATACCTGAACTCTCTCAGTTCACACCATCTGGGGTAAAAGTGATTTTACACTTGGCAAACAGGATCGGGGCTTCAAAATTTGGGCAAACAAAGGCCTTAGTAAAATTGCAGATTTATTTAATAATAAAATTCTCATGTCATTTGAAGACTTGAAACAAAAGTATGACATCCAACCAAAGCACTTTTTTAAATACCTGCAGATAAGAAGCTATATATTTAAGTTACAGAAATCTTTATCTCTACCTACACTTAGCTATATAGAAGAAATAGCAACAAATCAACACTCTAAGAGGGGATTGACTTCATGTTTCTATTCAATAATCATGGATGGATCAAAGGTTTCCTCAGACAGTAAAAGACTGGCATGGTGTGAGAATGTAAATTCAGTAATCTCAACTGAGGACTGGCAGAAGATTTGCTTAAAATCACAAACACAAACGATTAACACCCATTTTAAATTACTTCAGTATAAGTGGATAATGAGAATATATGTAACACCAACTCAGCTAAATAAATTCAACCCCAATAATCCTGACACCTGCTACAAACGTGGTAGAAAAGGCACATTATACCACTGCCTATGGGAATGCCCACAGATTCAGGTTTTTTGGAGTGAAGTGATGGATATGATTTTACATGTTACAGGCATAAAACTTTCAATAGATCCCAAACTGTGTATCTTTGGTGTTTTTCCAGTAAATCATAACCTTAGCAAGGCAAACAAATCTGTGATTACATTTTGCATGCTACAAGCCAAATATACCATAGCCAAATCTTGGAAATCCACTACCAAACCAAGTATTAGTGTTTGGCTTGCAGGACTGTCAGACTCTCTTGCACTGGAAAAACTCACTTTCACGTTAAAGGGTAAATATCTCATCTTTGACAATATATGGAGATCTTTTATGCTGTTCTTAGAAGGGAGGAAAGCACTGGAGGCATGTTCCCCCTGTATGTAAACAGTTTGTTTTTACTCTGTTTTATTTGGAATGCCTTTCTCTAAGGGACAAATATGTTAATTTTTGGACCACCGGTGAATCTGAAGGACGATTTATGTTTTGGACTGTGCAAAATAACACATGCTACTGCTCTGTCATGTTTACCTTATTGAAGATAAGCCTTACTGTGACAGTTCTGTTTTGCACCTGTACTATTTGTATTTGTTGTGGTGTGATTTATTTATTCTGAAATTAATAAACACACTTGAGTTTGTATGAGTGGGTGTGTCCATATAATATAAAGAACATTACAGTGTGCGTGTGTGTGTGTGTGTGTGTGTGTGTGTGTGTGTGTGTGTGTACACACACGAGTGCATCTCAAAAATTAGAATATTGTGAAAGTTCAATATTTTCCATCAGTTATTTAAGAAAGTGAAAATGTTGTATATTATAGACTCATTACACAAACTAAAACGTTTCAAGCATTTTTCTATTTTAATTTTAATCAGTATGGCATACAGTACAAAAACATAAAAAAAAACCATCTCAAAATATTAGAATATTTCATTTCGAGTTTGAGTAAAACAGTATGAACACAGTGTATCTCTCGGTCTAGTTCAGTACACACAACCACAATCATGGGGAAGACTGCTGACTTGACTGTTGTCCAGAAGATGATTACTGATGCCCTCCACAAGGAGGGTAAGCCACAAAAGGTCATTGCTGAAAAGGGTGGCTGGAAAAGGTGCACAAGCAACAGGGATGGCTGCAGTCTTGAGAGGATTGTCAAGAAAAGTTGATTCAAGAACTTGGGAGAGCTTCACAAGGAGTGGACTGAGGCTGGTGTCATTGTATCAAGACCCATCACGAACAGACATCTTCAAGAAAGGGGATACAACTTTCGCATTCCTAATATCAAGCTACTCCTGAGCCAGAGACAATGTCAGAAGTGTCTTATCTGGGCTAAGGAGAGAAAGAAATGGACTGTTGCTCAGTGGTCCAAAGTCCTCTTTTCAGATGAAAGTACATTTTGCATTTAATTTGGAAATCACGGTTCTAGAGTCTGGAGGAAGAGTGGAGAGGCACAGAATCCAAGGTGTTTGAAGCCCAGTGTGAAGTTTCCACAGTCTGTGATGATTTGGGGTGCCATGTCATCTGCTGGTGTTGGTCCACTGTATTTTATCAAGTCCAAAGTCAACACAGCTATCTACCAGGAGATTTTAGAGTACTTCATGCTTCCATCTGCTGACAAGCTTTTTGGAGATGCTGATTTCCTTTTCCAGCAGGACTTGGCACCTACCCACAGTGCCAAAACTACTACCAAATGGTTTGCTGACCATGGTATTACTGTGTTTGGCCAGCCAACTTGCCTGACCTGAACCCCATAGAGAATCTATGGGGTATTGTCAAGAGGAAGATGAGAAACACCCGACCAAAAATACAGATACACTGAAAGCCACTATCAAAGCAACCTGGGCTTCAGTAACACCTCAGCAGTGCCACAGACTGATCACCTCCATGCCACACCGCACTGATACAGTAATTCATGGTGAAGGAGCCCCAACCAAGTATTGAGTGTATAAATGAATATACTTTTCAGAAGTTGGACATTTCTGTATTGTAAATCCTTTTTTTGATTGATCTTGGGGAATATTCTAATAATTTGAGATACTGGAGTTCTGATTTTCATGAGCTATAAGCCATAATCATCAAAATTAAAACAAAAAGGGCTTTAAATATTTCACTTTACATGTAATGAATATAGAATATATGAAAGTTTACCTTTTTGAATTCAATTATGATAAAAAGGAACTTTTTCATGGTATTCATATATTTCATGGTGTGTGTGTGTGTGTGTATGTATGTATGTGTGTGTGTATATATATATATATATATATATATATATATATATATATATATATATATATATATATATATATATATATAAATTTTTAAACACCTCATTAATTGTATCTTTCATGGTCTAACACTGTATCTTCTCTTCAGAGAGTGAGCCCAGAGATGCAGGCACAGACCAGCGCAGTTCTGGAATCATCCGTCTCCATACCATTAAACAGATTATTGATAGAGTGAGTATCTGAGTGCTTACTGCAGCATATAACACTTAGCTAGATATAAACTCTGCAGTCTGGTTCTTTGCTGATCCTAAAATTCCCACTTGGGTTATGTATCCTTTGCTAGGATAAGCATGCAGTGTTGGACATCACCCCTAATGCTGTGGACCGTCTGAACTATGCCCAGTGGTACCCCATCGTAGTATTTCTGAACCCAGACAACAAACAGGGTGTGAAAAACATGAGGACCAGACTGTGTCCTGAGTCCAGAAAGAGTGCAAGGAAACTCTACGAGCGTGCCCTCAAACTGAGGAAGAACAACCACCATCTCTTCACCAGTATGTGCAGAGACTACAGAGTCTATAAATTTAATAACCACTTAATTTCTCCTTAACCTCTGAAAGAAGATTCCAGCAAGAGTCAAATGCTGGCTTTACTACATGAATATTTATTGTAACAATGATGCAATTAAGATGGATGGCACAGTTGATTTCTCCCTGTCTCTTGCCTGCTTTCTAATTAGCCACCATTAATTTGAACAATATGAATGATGGATGGTATGGAGCTCTGAAAGAGACCATCCAGCAACAGCAGAACCAGCTGGTCTGGGTTTCTGAGGGCAAGGTAAGCCAATCGCCAATAAATGTTGTACTTCAGCACTATAATATAGCAAATTTTTTTTTCTTCCTCTGAACAGATGTGGCTCAAAATATCTTAAGAGATTAAAAAAGAAGCCTGGTTTTAATGGATTGATTTAAAAGGGTGCATGAGAGCATAATGTGAGGACGTTTTGTTAGTTCCTCCATCGGAAAGGTACACAGATACTACTTTTAAGTAAATAAATAGTCATTTAAAACAACACTCCATTGTTGGACAGGAGCAGAAATGACCTCAATAACTGAGTGATTTAGAGATTAGTCTGGCTGTTCCAAGTGTATAAACGCCCTGACCTGCTGCTTAAAAAATTTATTTTAAAGAAATTCAAGCTGTAATTTGATAGCAATTTTTTTTTTACATTTGTTCATAAAGTTAATTTTAGACTACGTTCAGACTGCACCCTGAAACGACCCATATCCGATTTTTTTGCCCATATGCAACCTGTATCCGATTTGTTATTGACAATCTGAACGACACCGATCCGATTTTTTCACATGCAACCCAGGCCGCTTGGATATGTGGTCCTAATTCCGATTCATATCCGTTATTTTCACATGCGACTGCAGTCTGACCGGACAGGTCGCATTCATGCGACCTACACGTCATCAGCAAGAGACAAACGTCACTATTCTGCGTTGGCTAATCCCACCTCTTTGGTGGAAAACAACAACAATGACATAATGCGCTACATGAACAGGCGCGCACACAGTCTCTCTCGCACTCCGTCATATGCGCGATGCAGACATTAATGTTTCGCGTGCACGCGCTTGCTCACTTGCTCTAGATTCCGGGAGATATTCTCCAATTTGCGGGCATCAGGGAGCCGCTATCAATATGCGGGAGACTCCCGGAACTTCCGGGAGACTTGGGATGTCTGCACTAGACAGTGTTTATGTAGAGAGCATGCGCACTTCAATCAATCTTTCAACGGAGGTTGCTGCCACGGCCCCACTCATTCACACACACACACCCTCTCTCTCTCAGAGACACTCTCTCTCTCATGCAGAGACACTCTCATTCTCACACACACACACACAGCCTCTCACACAGAGACACTCTCACTCACACACACAGCACACGATGTGCTTATTACATGTCAATTTGCGCATGCGGGACACTTTTGGGTCGTTTTCCGTTCATATTGGAGATCGCATACAAGTCTCATATAATTGGTAATGTGAACGGCCTAACAAAAAAATCGGATTTCACAACAAATCGGATATGGGTCGTTTCAGGTTGCAGTCTGAACGTAGTGTTAGTTTATTTTCTATACATTTTTTAAGTTAAATTTGTAAACTGCATAATTGTGGTCTGCTCCATAATATCATTTTCAGGCTGACGGAGCTCCAGAGGATGACCTAGACATCCATGACGACCGCTTGTCCTACCTCTCAGCGCCAGGTAGCGAGTACAGCATGTACAGCACCGACAGCCGCCACACGTCTGACTATGAGGACACCGACACTGAAGGGGGTGCATATACAGATCAGGAGTTGGATGAGACCCTGAACGATGAGGTGGGCTTACCTAGTGAGCCTGCAATCACCCGCTCTTCAGAGCCTGTGCGAGAGGATCCACCCGTCATCCAAGATGTTCCAGCCTACCCCAGTTACCAGCACGCACCTCCCCAACCGGAGCCCGTGAACCGCATGGAGCCTGCTGGATTTAAGGTTCCTGCTCCCCAGCAGGTACAGGACACAAGTCATGCCAGCTTGCTCTGCAATGAAGCTTCAGTTTATGAAACTGTAATTATAAGACATGAAGATGTTTTGTTGTCTGCAAAGGTTTTCCAGCATTCAGTCGTAGACATTCAGTTCAGTTCTGAACTAACACACGCACTTGGAACGTGAAATGTCGTCAGCAGGTTGATGCGTCGTGTATTTACATGCTCTTATTTTGGGAGGTTTTTGTGCAGTATATTAAAGGCCCTGTTCAGAGGCTACAGTGGGACTGCCCTATCTGTAGGGGATATGTTCCAAGATCTAACACAACTAGTCGAAACCGTGGATGCTGGCGAACCATATATAACGTTTCTTTTTCATGTACATACATGCCTATGATAAAGTTTAATTTATATATTACAAATTACACACAAAATGCCCTCAACATGACTTAATAATAAGCTAAAACAAGTATAACTATAATAAGTTATGTGCTCGCTCTCTCTAATGAACGGGATTCTGAGTTTGAGATACCTTCTAACTCCTTACGGGGATAATCTTCCATGGTTCATAAATAATGCGCACACAACACCCCTATACAGACACACAAAATTTACATTATATCAATACAAAGAGGTGTTGTTGAAAAGGTATCAAGGGATTCTGATGATTTCCACTTAATGTTTTCGTCCTGGAGTAAACCTTGGGTAATTGAAACCATGGTTATAGTGTCTGTGGATACGGCAGTCCTGCTGCATTACCTTTACAAGGGGCGCTTGGGTAGATTCGCACTTTTAAGGGTGACGTTTTATTTTTAGCTATTTCAGGGGTTTTTTTTTTTTTCTTTTAAATAAATAAAACGTGTAATTGGAGTCATTTAGTCACTTTTTTTTTTCTCTCCTTCCTCCCCCCCATTTAGAGATTGTATTTAGAGTTATTAAACACTAATGGCAGTCACCAAGTGATGGATACTTTGATAAATGGGTCTCTGTGAGTCTCTAAATCTAGGATTATGCCCTCTGAGGGCAAGAGTTGTATAATGAAAGGGACAAGAAAATATTTTATTGTAGCTAATACCCTTACAGATACCATCGGAATAGAGATATCTGGGATTTGGTTGGTTTAGTTATTTATTTTTTTAATTTTTATTGAAATCATCCGGTTTCTAAGCTGCTTTTGGTAGCATTAAAGACTTTTTGTGTTGTTGATTGACCATCTTGTGTACAATAACACTAATCATCATATCGAGTCTTCGGACGTAGAAGTGGTTGATTTAGCAGCCTGCAGGTGTCGCGCATTAATTAAAGACCTAGTGTTAAAAACCCACAGAGCAGGTTGTGTGCTTATAGGAATGTACTTTTGGTGGCGTGTCTCTGTAACCTATGTGCCCCGTACTCCACAGCAGGCTGAGGCTGCTGTGGCCCTGCCCTCCTTCCCCCCTGCAGTGGTATCAGTGCCCCCTGCTGTTGAGCCCGCCGCACCACTAGCGGGTACGAAATCCAAGGAGCCAACTGGCACCGCTCAGGCCGACTCACTTAACCTTCCCACCCCAGAACCCGAGTCCCAGCCTGAACCTGAGCTCACTCAGGCCCCAACACACGACCCCCACCAGTCGCTCACGCCCAGCCCACATCCAAAGGTACCACCAGTAGCATCACCATGAGCTGGACCCGGGCACAACCCGCTTCAGCCTGGTTCAGCCCCGCTCGCTCACTCTCTTTTCAAGCTGCCTGTTCCTTGCACAATGCTATTTCCTTCCACTCTGCTGTCTGCATGTGTACTGTGCCCACCCATGTCTGTGCTGTGTGTGCCTCTGCCACCTCAAGAGTATGGGTGACTGGTACACATGCATGTGATGTGTGAGGGAAAAGGAAGAGGGCCCGGCACATCAGCGTGATCATAGGAAAGAGGCCTCTCACTATTAGTCTCTTCACTCTCACCTCTCCTATCTCTTGCATGGCTCCTAATGTTGAAATTTCTTTTAGCTTGTTCTGTCTGTAGAAGTAGTATTTAGAAGAAGTAGCATATGTTTTGTCATAGAAATAGAAGCTGCACCACCAAGCACTGTAGATGTTTTGGTAGAATAAGGAATTGCAAATGGAAGATTTATCTTATTTGCAAGAGTGGTTGTCTGTAGCTGCATGTCGGTCTAACCTGCAGACAGTATACATAACCATATAAAAGGAATTAACGCAATCTCTTATCTCAAATGTTTTTAATGTATGAAGAGATTAAGCACCAAATGCATTTACTGTTTCACTCAATACATCATTTTAAAGCATTTTCTTAAAATTTTACTGTCTTCAGGCTACAGAAAGTTTGAAAGTAGCTTTTCAGGCATGAATAAGCAATTAATGTTCCCCTAAAGTTATTTTCAAGCTTATGACATCTTCCAGTTGGATGTATAATAATCTTTTGGCTGTCATTACTGAAAGGCTTCTTATCAACTTGTATAGATATGTAGATCTGGATATGTTAAACTGAGAGAATCTGCCTGTTTAATTGCATAATAACCACAATGTGTATAAGCTGGTTTTTTTTTTTTCTGTAAAAGGATGTGGATTTGATCTGTTTTGACAACACATTGTGTTGATTTTGAACAGCTTGTGCTGTTTTGTTTGCGATTTTTTTCCCCCCTAATTAGTTTTATTTCTCTTCTTGCTTATTGGGCCTAGTTCCAGATTAGTTTAAAGGCATTAGATCTCTTGGGTACTCATTTTGTGCATGTTTGCTGTTCTGTTCCCAGCAGATGTATAAGAAGGATCTGTACAGTGTCGATGAGCCTGTGCGTGTAAATCACATGATGAAGCCCCAGCAGCCACAATCTTTAGCTCCCCCATCCTCTCTGTCCTACAGTCACCAGCCTGTGTACCAGGACAAACAGCCATACCGCGAGTACGACCACCCACCTTACGGCTATGACGGTGGCAGCTACGCACAACCAAAGCCTCACAACTACAACGCGCACCTGCACTATGACAACCGTGTGCCTCATTATGACGAACAGTGGCCCCATTATGACCAGCAGTCCTCGGCCCAGCCGCCGCCACCTCCGCCTCCTCCTCCTCCAGCTGGGTCAGGCTATCCTCAGGGCCACCAGCCTCCAACTCTGAGCTACGAGCCACGTTCCCCCTACGAGGATGGGCCCACACGGGACTATAGCCCTCCTCAGCTTCGCTATGATGAGCCATCTGTGGCTTATGATAACCGACCACCACGGCATGGAAAACCAGGGCCTGTTCGCTATGAGGATCCTCCTCCTCCTCCTCCCCCGATTGTGTATGATGCCCGCTCTCCTTATGAACCAGAACCCCATGGCTTCCCCATCAATAATCCCCGCTCCCCTGACCCTCCCAAGCAGTATTATGGAGATGCTTCTCTGAGACCCACGTATAACCCAGGGCTACCAAACCGTGGCTACAAACCAGGGCAACATGAACCTCTAAATTCTGATCCTCCAGTTCCTCCTCCTAAACCTGAAGTTGTGCTGTCCCCAGGGGAGCATATACATTCTGCAACTCCTAAACCATTACCTCCTCCACCCAGAGAAGATCCAGAGGAGGAGGATCCTGCCATGAAACCCCAGTCTGTTCTCAACAGGGTCAAGATGTTTGAGAACAAGCGCTCTGTGAGTGTAGACAGAGCCAAGGAGGTTGGAGATGTGCCAGGGATCAGGGTATGGGTTTTGTTTTGTCCCCCCCCCCATGAATTATAAAACAATAGGTTTTGGCTGTTATAAGAAGAAAATAATTGTATTTCTATTTAGATCGACTGCTGATAAGTCTCATCGTTTGGTGTATTGATGATGAATTATTCTTGTGCTATTATTGAAACCAATATCATTTTGTGATGTAGCCCACTGATTTCCCAAAACCTGTGATCACCCCTGGACCAGTGCCCAAGGCAAATTCTCTCAACAACCTAGAACAGGAGAAACCTGTATATAGGTAACCAAAACAAGCTGCATATATTTACATGTAAATATGTCGTGATGGTTATCTTCTGTCTCAGAAACGTGGCTTTAGGATGGCTATGTGGTTATTAACAGGTTTATCCAATGCATTCTACTTGTGTTTTTTAGCGAATGCATGAGATCTAGGACACCAGAAAATTTGTCTTCATGAGTCCATTTTAATTTTCCTTCATCTTGCCTCTTTACATAGGGCTCCAGAGCCACAGAAACCCCAGTCTCGATTAGGAGATGAGGTGGTTCGTGCCAACCACTATGATCCTGATGAGGACGAAGAATACTACAGGAAACAGCTGTCCTACTTTGATCGCCGCAGCTTTGATAACAAGGCCGTGACTCAGCCTGCAGTCAGTCGCTTCCATGATGTGGCTAAACCTTCACAGCCTCAGCTAGGATATCCTTATAATAGGTGTAGACCATAATAAATGTCTCTTAAATTTGAGTGTTGAAGTATGATGGTGTGCTAGGATGGCAGTGTAGCAGGATAAGGAAAACGGTATACAGTAACGATGTGTTGACACAGGATGACTTGTTTCAGGCAGAACTACACTAAGTAACTTTAAAAACGCACATTGATAAAACTTGCTGAATTCGTGCTGAGTTTATCTCAAGAAGAAAAGAAATACATCACAATGGAAAAATAACTTCGTTCCGCCCGAATAAGTTCCAAATCTGTGCTCAAATCAGAATTTAAGGGAGTTGTACTCAATAACGTACAATATGACTCGGGTAGTCAATGACATGGACAGGCTTTAATTTTCAAACACACACAATCTTGCCTATAAATACCCGGGGGAAATGATGGGAAAATTGTCATTATTGAAGATGCCACGCCTAAGCCAAAATCAACGTGAACAGGCCATCGGGATGTTGCGTGCCGGAAGTACACAGACAGAGGTCGCCCGGCACTTCGGTGTTCATCATTCGACCGTTTCCCGTTTGAGTCAGCGTTACAGACAGACAGGGAGCACCAGGGATCGTCCACGCCCTGGTCAGCCTCGAGTCACGACGCCAGTTCAGGATCAGCACATCAGGCTAGCTCACCTCCGTGACAGATTCCTGACACCCTCAGTCACTGCTGCTGAGACCCCTGGACGACACAGACCCAGAATCTCCAGCATGACGGTCCGAACATGGACCAACTGTCACTTTGAATTTTTTTATTGTGAATTAATTCTTGAGTTTGACAATAACTGTCCTTTATCGATGTTTCAAGATGTGTGTGCATTACATACAATATCATAAATTTCAAATATATGCATGGATCTAAAGTGATATCGTGTTGAATTCCATTGTGCGTTTTTAAAGTTACTTAGTATATTTCCAGATTAAGTTCTGATCAAGGGCGGCACAGTGGTGTAGTGGTTAGCGCTGTCGCCTCACAGCAAGAAGGTCCGGGTTCGAGCCCCGTGGCCGGCGAGGGCCTTTCTGTGTGGAGTTTGCATGTTCTCCCCGTGTCCGCGTGGGTTTCCTCCGGGTGCTCCGGTTTCTCCCACAGTCCAAAGACATGCAGGTTAGGTTAACTGGTGACTCTAAATTGAGCGTAGGTGTGAATGTGAATGGTTGTCTGTGTCTATGTGTCAGCCCTGTGATGACCTGGCGACTTGTCCAGGGTGTACCCCGCCTTTCGCCCGTAGTCAGCTGGGATAG
This sequence comes from Neoarius graeffei, assembly GCF_027579695.1. NCBI lineage: Eukaryota > Metazoa > Chordata > Actinopteri > Siluriformes > Ariidae > Neoarius > Neoarius graeffei. The sequence goes on from NC_083570.1 coordinate 69,541,158, forward strand.
GCTTCAGCTTGCCTGCGACCCTGTAGAACAGGATAAAGCGGCTAGAGATGATGAGTTCTGATCAAACTTATGATGGGCTTAGGTGGCACACTTGTATCATGACATACTGTAGACTGTGGTTATTAATGTGACTTTTTTTTTTTAAAAACATGGTCTGATTCATTCTTGAATACACTTCTTGATTAACTATGTTTGAACCATCCTGTTGCTCAGGACGGAGGCGGGGGAGAAAGTGAGCCCTGTGGATAAAAGATATGAGCTGGTCCCCCAGGTTAACCCTACACCAGCTCCGTATGGTCAGTCAGGCCCTGCTGTACCGCCCACATCTCTGCCCAAACTCAGCAACACAGAAGGTAACTGTTTAAAGTCACACACTGAACAGTCTCACACACTTTCTTAAAAAGTGCATTGTTCACACTAGAAGTGTAATGCAATGCCGCTGTCTGTTTCTTTATCTGTTTAGTATGCCAGATATCTGCAACGGTATCTGTATTTGCTAACAAAATTGGTTGCATCTGTTTTCAAAAATACAAACAAACCCCAATCTCAATACACACTGGTTATAATCAGATGCCCTGTGAACTTTTTTGCAAGGTTTCCAAGAAAAAAAAACAAACTTTTAAAGTACGCCTTTTGTTTGTGTCTGTATTTATATCTGTTTAGAACACATTTTGCATCTGTGTGAACTAGGGAAATGAATAGCAGCTACTAAAAGCAGCTCGTTTAGTAGTAGACTGCTACATGCACGGTGTAAGAAGGAGAGATACCGCAGGTCATTCATACCTACTGCTGTCAGACTGTAGAACACCCACAACTTGTAACGTAGCACCAATAACCTGTTAGTCGTTTAATTTGCACTACTTCACCGCTACTACCTCTGCCATCTCTCATCGATGCAATTATGTGCAATAATATAGGTCTTAAACTATTTTTATGCATACTTATATTTATATATAAATATTATTTATGTATGTGTGTGTGTGTGTGTATGTGTGTGTGTATGTATATATATATATATATATATATATATATATATATATATATATATATATATATGTGTGTATATATATATATATATATATATATATATATATATATATATATATATATACACACCGTATTTTCCGGACTATACGTCGCTCCGGAGTTTAAGTCGCATCAGCCAAAAAATGCATTATGAAGACGAAAAAAACATATATACGTCGCACCGGACTATAAGTCGCACTTTTTTGAAGGGTTATTCTATCCATAGAATCTGTGATTGTATCTGATAAGCGGCGCATGGTTACTGCGCGACTGCATTGTTTATTTAATAAACGAACAGCTGAGCAGTGATAACGCGCCCTTTGCCCTGTAAGTAGCCTAGTCTGATTATTTTAAATATCTACTACTATCTTTAATACTATCACTATCGTTATTACTAATAGCCTATATTATTATTATAACTAATATTAGTAGCCTATTACTGATGCATTAATCAGTTTGCTTTTAGAATATTTTTACCGGTAGGGCTTATTATCGCCCCATGGCTCTTTCATCTGTGTTATTAAAGCTGTAGTCATTATCGAGGAGAGTCATTCTTCATTTTTGTCGAATTTTATTTCATCAAATCAGAGGTCAAGTAGGCTATAGGTATATCATCTCCAAAGACAGGTACGGTAGTAAAAACAACCGTCTAGTGAAAAAAAAACAACAACCGCTTTTAAATCCCCTACTTAAATCCTTAAAATGAGTCATTTAACTCATGTCTTGTGTGATCTGATCTCCAATGGTGAAATAAACCGGTTGTGATGAGTACAGTCTGTTATTTTAGAAGATAAATGTAATATATAATTTAATATATAGACTAATAAAAATTAATATTTTATAATATAATATCACGACATATTACTGTCTGTAACTGTTTGTCACTAAAGCGTTTTCTAAGATCATAATGTCTGATATTATTATTATTTTACACACAATAAGCGCATGTGCTTTAAGTTATAGGAAACCATCCCCCGCCTTTTTTTTTTTTTTTTTTGAGTCGCCGGACCCACCCACCTCCTGCGTTCGGGACCTCCCACTTCACAAATTAAGCACTGCCTAAAATCACTACATAACTTATTTAAATAACTATAGCCCTATCATTAATAATGAAACACAGGTCAATCAAGTTTATCAAGCTGATGATTTCACTCCAAATCAGCAAATCCATTGAATTCCTCATCCTCAGTGTCGCTTCTGAACAACTCTGCCTCCAGCAGCAGATGAAGCGCCGTTTCCTCCTCTTCTGCGTGGCTGTCGTCAGACTCAGCATCAGCTCCAGTTATTCCGCGGTGAAAAAAAAAAAACATATATACGTCGCACCGGAGTATAAGTCGCATTGCCAGCCGAACCATGAAAAAAGTGCAACTTATAGTCCGAAAAATACGGTGTGTGTATATATATATATATATATATATATATATATATATATATATATATATATATATATATACACACACACAGAGTCTACCTGCAATGTGCAATTTTTCCGAGCCTCTCAATAAGGCAATTTTTCTATACTTTTTCACGGTAGATAATGCAAATAGCCCTCTCTATTTAATCCTTTGTTTGTCTAATTTTTATTTCAGTTTTATTTGTTATCTGTTTGACATTTTCTTACTACTGTAACACGTGAATTTCCCCGATGTGGGATGAATAAAGTGAATCTAATCTAATACAATAAGTACTTCGAATTGAGCAATCAGTAATATCGTAGCACCTTTTTATTTAATCTAGATCACATGATTACTTTCCAGTGAAGCTTTAAAAAAAGACACTTGTGTTTCTCTTGTAATTCACAGCAAACTCTCTCCCAGATCCTCACAGCTCTCCCAAAGGCAAACCAGATTTGCCTACTCTCCGCCCTCCTACCCGGGATGAACCAGTCCAAGGCAACTACCTTCACCAAAAGGCTCCAGTTAATGGCACTGACATCCCACCCAAGACTCTGAGTGTCCCTGCTCCCACCAGTTACAACCGCTATGTTCCAAAGCCTTATACAAGCACTGCACGACCCTTTGAGCGCAAGTTTGAGAGCCCTAAATTCAACCACAACCTTTTGCCCAATGACACCCAGCCCAAGCCGATCGTGGTGAACAGCAACCCCAAAACTCACCTCTCACCTCAACCCCAGGACACAGACAGTGGAGTGGACACATTCACTCGCACGATGGACAACAGGCCCAAATATCAGCACAACAATGTCAACGCTATCCCCAAAGCTATCCCTGTGAGGTAAAATGCCTTACCATTTCATTTGCTCTTCATTACTACTGTCCCTCACTTCCCTGCACTGGCCTCCTTTATCACTTTCTGGATTGAGTAAGTGATCATGTTCTCTTTCAGCCCCAATGCACTAGATGATGATGACGATGATGAAGGACACACTGTGGTTGCCACAGCACGGGGCATCTTTAATTGTAACGGCGGAGTATTGAGCTCAATCGAGACAGGTGTGAGTATTATCATCCCCCAGGGAGCCATTCCTGAAAACGTGGAGCAGGAGATCTACTTTAAAGTGTGCAGAGACAACAGCATCCTGCCTCCACTGGACAAGGAGAAGGGTTTGTATCCTTGCGTAATGAGGACATGACACACTCCATCTTATTCTACTTCACTTATTCTTGATTATCTTGTGAAACAAATAATGCTGATGTGTTTAAAGGTCCTAGGCAATGGTCAGAGGTGAAACGTAGAATATCAACTTTGTCTAGAAGAACGACCCAAAAAGCGAATTCAATTTTCCTAGTGTCTAATTTGCACCCTAAAATTGAATAAAACGGTTAAAATATACCGTTTTGCCCAGTTTCCGAAGGTTTGTTTACAGCTCACTTATGCACACTTTCACCACCAGGGGACCGTTGTCGTGACGTCATTTAAGCCAAACAGACTGGGAGCAGCTGTGTGTTTACTTGCGAACCAAGCACACGTGTACTGACTTTGATCGTGAGAGGTTGTGTAAAATGTCTGATAGCGATTTTGAAGTAGGAACTCTCCCAATTGAATATTGAGAGGTGAAAGCATGTATGTATGAACCTACATGTATGGCCGTTGCAAAGCCGTCAGTGAATGTGGCTCACTGGTTTGACCGTGCAGCCTTGGAATCGGGCAGCGACTCAGCCGACTCTGATCACGGTGACCCCGGACCTCAACAAGACTCGCGCCCAAACGATTTATTCTGGTAGTTATGATAAATTCCTACTTTCGTCATAATACTAAATAAGAGCCCTTTTGAAGAATAATTAAACCGCCCTCCCTAGTGGATATAGGTAACGATTACTGGGCAGTGCGCTGGTAGGCCACATTAGCCTGCCATCCGCGGCATTATACTATTTATAGCCTACTCTAAGCGAGGAAATATCCCTTTGTCTCATTTCCACAATGATTGTACAGGATCCCTCAGGATTCTTGACTTGTCAATTGCAAGCAAAAGTAAAAATGTTTACCTCCAATCTTCTCCTTTTTGCTTGAGCGTTGCTGGTCCGTTTCTTCTTTGACTGCTTGATTTTGTTTCACGCGCACAATCCACTCTCTCTGCCTCGTCTCCTCTTCCAGAAAAAAACAACCCTCTGGCTTCACGTGCACAATCCACTCTCTCTGCCTCGTCTCCTCTTCCGGAAAAAAAACAACCCTCTGGCTTCACGCACACAATCCACTCTCTCTGCCTCGTCTCCTCTTCCGGAAAAAAAACAACCCTCTGGCTTCACGCGCACAATCCACTCTCTCTGCCTCGTCTCCTCTTCCGGAAAAAAAACAACCCTCTGGCTTCACGCGCACAATCCACTCTCTCTGCCTCGTCTCCTCTTCCGGAAAAAAAAACAACCCTCTGGCTTCACGCGCACAATCCACTCTCTCTGCCTCGTCTCCTCTTCCGGAAAAAAACAACCCTCTGGCTTCACGCGCACAATCCACTCTCTCTGCCTCGTCTCCTCTTCCGGAAAAAAACAACCCTCTGGCTTCACGCGCACAATCCACTTGCTCCGCCTCGTCTCCTCTTATGGAAAAAAAAAAACAACCCCCTGGCTTCATGCACACAATTCATTCTCTCTGCCTCATCTCCTCTTTTGGAAAAAGCCAACCCACTCGCTCCGCCTCTTCTTTTTCGGAAAAAGCCAATCCTCTCGCTCCGCCTCTTCTCCTCATCTGGAAAAAGCCAATCCACTCTCTCTGCCTCTTCTCCTCTCTCGGTAAAAAGTAAAAACTTCTTCCTGAACCGGTCCCGTTGTTACAGTTCACTGCACAACAATAAGGCATGGGGTTTTTCTTTGGAAATTCCTGAACGCACGTCTGCACTCAAGCCAAACAGCAATGTAAGTAAACGGAAATGGACTCAACTCAAGTGGTTTGTTTGGCTTAAATGACTTCATGCGCCGAGTGGTCACAAAAATAGCCGAACAGAAATTCGCCACGATCCACGCTAACTTATTTTATTTATTACTTATTAACAATACTTCTTGGGACCAGAAGAAAATTACAGAGGGTTTTTTAACATATAAAGTTTCAAATGTGCATAAAATTAAAACCGTTGCCTATGAGCTTTAAATTAGAACAAGAACAGACCGAGCCTGGTGCACTTTGTTGTTAAAATGTCTCTGGAAAACATCAAATGTTTTCAAGCCGTATGTGTGTGTGTGTGTGTGTGTGTGTTCATGCAGGTGAAACTCTGCTCAGCCCTCTGGTCATGTGTGGGCCTCATGGTCTGAAGTTCCTGAAGCCAGTGGAGCTGCGCCTGCCACACTGTGCGTCTATGACTCCTGATGGTTGGTCTTTTGCTCTAAAATCCTCCGACTCCTCGTCGGGTATGCTGTCCTTTCTCTGACTTTCTGGGTTTCTTTGGGTCTTGTGATTGGTGATTTATTAGGGATGTATCACTCTAATAGCGTAACTGTATCAGACTGATGGTGACCTAAAGTGCTGGATCTATATTCAGTCAGACACCGTTTCTGTTGTGTTGAAGGAAGTGCTTCAGTTTTGCAGTGTTTACCTACATAAACTAGTGTTTAGCTACATAAAGCTAGCTAATGTTTAACTCTAGCCAGGATACTGTTGATGTGACCGCAGCTACAGCGTTGCCTAAATGGCTCTGAAAATGTGCTTTTAGGCCAAGTTTACATTAGACCGTATCTGTCTCGTTTTCTTCGCGGATGCACTGTCCGTTTACATTAAAACGCCTGGAAACGGGAATCCGCCAGGGTCCACGTATTCAATCCAGATCGTGTCTGGTCCGGTGCTGTGTAAACATTGAGAATACGCGGATACGCTGTGCTGAGCTCTAGCTGGCGTCGTCATTGGACAACGTCACTGTGACATCCACCTTCCTGATTCGCTGGCGTTGGTCATGTGACGCGACTGCTGAAAAACGGCGCGGACTTCCGCCTTGTATCACCTTTCATTAAAGAGTATAAAAGTATGAAAATACTGCAAATACTGATGCAAATACTGCCCATTGTGTAGTTATGATGGTCTTTAGGCTTGCCATCCTTTCACTTGCAAGTGGTAAGTGACTTGCGCACAGCGGCTCAGTCCCGAATCACTGCTCGTGCGCTTCACTCGCGCGCTCTCTGAGCTGCGCAGGGCCGGAGTGCGCACCCTCCAGAGGGCACTCGCTGTTCAGGGCGGAGTGATTTGGAGCGCAGCCGCTGAGGAGGAAGCGATGAGCCGCACTGACACATTTCAACTTGCATGCCGAATTAGTCATGTGATTAGCGTATCCGTGTATTGGCGTTGCTGTGTGCACGCGAATCGTGTATTGGCGTTGCTGTGTGCACGCTAATCGTTTTTAAAAACGTTAATCTGATGATCCGCTGATATGGTCTAATGTAAACCCCACCTCAGATTTGCATTGTTGTCGTCCCTCCCCCCACCGTATTTCTCTTGTAATCCTGTGGGAAGCAGCTGCCAGAGCAGTGAAAGGTGCTGTTGTAGGAAGCACAGTGCCAGGCTTATAAAGTTAAAAACTTTAGAGAAATTCTTGTTACCTACCAAGCAGGTCTTAAGTTAGCAGGCAAATGAGGAAAAGCCAACATTGAGAACTGGCATTAGACTAGTTTGCGAGTGGTTATAAGGAGATTTGCACATTGGCAATGAAATATTTTCAATTCAATAATTCTATGCTGAATTATAACTAAAATACAAACTTTTTAGGACGTTTACTGGTATGTGATGTGACGTCCCATTCTAATTATGGCTGCATATATTCAAGCAGCTTATAGTCTATTTATGTTTAGCTGGTGTACTCCAAGCAAATGCATCTTGTTGCTACATTAGCAAACTTGTATTTTATCACACTAACTATAGTGTCCAAGATTTTTTTTTTGATCAAATTTTTTTTTATTGTGCATCTTCAAGAATACGTACAACACAAGATATCCATGACACAATGTAAACAAATGATAACACCCCCCCCCAAAAAAAAAAAAACATGGCGACCCCCTAACCAACCCATCCCAGATCTCAAAATACAATCCAAAAAAGGAAAAAATACATGTACAGGTAAAAGTATAACATGCAAACATAAATCATCATGTAAATTATGGATAATCATGCTGCACTCTTTCTTTAACCAAAGTGTAAGCTGCATCCCATGCGCTAATTGTTTTCTGACTAGCTGCATGCATCTGGGCCACTGATCTCTCCATCATGACGATGTCTAGGAAAGAGTTGGCCCATTGTTGCCATGGCAAGTTATGAGGTGGCTGCCATCTCAGGCTACATCCACACAACGGCAACGAGATTTTTTTTTTTAAATATCGCGTCCACATGGGCAACGGATCAGTAAAATATCAGGTACATATGGCAACGCAAAGCTTGCTGAAAACGATGCAATACACATGCCACACCTCTACGTGCGCTGTAAGACGGTCCCATCGGAGACACCAGAACAATAGAAGTAGACGCATGCGCATAAACCCCTTCTTCTGTAGCATCAGTCACATAAAGTTTTGATTATTAATCAGTAGCGTAAAACGAAAGACGCAGAAAGAGGAATGAATGGGGGTAGATGGAAGCCGGTACGCCAACATTCTGATATCCTCCAGAATTCTTTAATGGTCCAGAATAAATTGAATGCTACACGTTGATGGATTACTTTGTTCTTCTACGCCCTTTTTGAGGAATGTATTGTCAGACTTAAACCAACATCTGAAGAGGTGAGATCGCTCCTTTTTTTTTTTTTTTCCTATTTTTGCTGGCTGGATTGTTTTTGTTTTTGGAAAGCCCATGGGCGGTGCGCGGTTTGGTACTGCTTCTGCAGTGTTTGGACTAAAGACTCTGGGGCACCCAAAACGCCGGTGCTGTGTGGACGCCAGGCTGAAACGATAAACAATTTTATCAGATTCACCTGAATCCGTTGCTGTGTGGACAGGGCCTCAATGTCAGCATTTTCTTAGCTGCAGTGAGGCCAGCCCATAATAAACGCCTAAAGTTTATTTAAAGTTCTAAAGTGGAGTCGTCATTAAGCAGGAGTAAAGATGGTGATAGTGGGATATTGACCTCAAGCATATCGCTCAAGGTGATAGAGATTTGTCTCCAGAAAGCAGACACACTGGGACAATCCCAATGCATGTGTATAAATGATCCTGCAGTATTGAGTGTGCATAAATCACAATTAGGAGATGTGGTGATTTTCATAGCATGCCGTTTCCTGGGGGTTAGATACATCCTGTGTATAAATTTAAAATGCATCAATTGATGGTCAGGGTTTTTGGAGGTGTCATGTAGATTCTCCCATACTGTGTCCCAGCAAACTTCTTCCTCTCCCGTGGAGGGGAGGTCCCTCTCCCATATACTTTCTACAGGCAACGGTGCACGTGGATCAGAAATAAATTTATAAAGTTTGGAAACCATCCCCCATGTTTGGCTTTGTGGCGCACATAGTTTATGCAGCAGGTGGGTTAGAAGTGCTATGCCCCAAGGGACACCATATGCCTTCATGGCAGACCTCAACTGTAGATAAAAGAAAAATGATGAACCAGGTAGGTCATACTCAGCTTGTAGATCACTAAAAGCACGCAAACCATCATCAAACAGGTCTTTGAAAACATTAACTCCCTTATTCCTCCACAGTGGGAAAGAAAAAGGCTTTTTTCCAATAAGGAGAGAAAAATTATTGAATACAGGAGAGTATTTGTGCCATTTTAGTGGCCCTTTTCCACTACCCTTTTTCAGCTCACTTCAGCTCGCTTCAGCTCACTTCAGCCCGACACGGCTCGCGTTTCGACTACCAAAGAACAGCACGACTCGGCTCGCTTCAGCCCTGCTTAGCCCCTAAAACTCGCACCGTTTTGGAGTGGGGCTGAAGCGAGCCGAGTGAGGCTGGGGGCGTGAGCAGACACTCCCCTGTGCACTGATTAGTGAGGAGGAGTGTCCTCACATGCCCACACACGCCCCGCGAGCACGCTGGGATCTGTAAACACCGCAAACCCGGAAGAGGAATAATTACGAATTACGAGAATTTCTGAAGCCTTATGCGCCTCGCCTCATCTATACGCTCTTGCCAGTATCTGTTGGCGTTGTCGGTGACAACAAGCCACAGCACCAAGACCAGCAACACTAACGACTCCATGTCCTCCATGTTTATTGTTTACTATTCGGGTCGTGAGACTACCGCTTAAAAGCTCACTGATGTCACTGTTTGCGCTGCTTAACGACATCACGTGACGTCCACCCACTTTCGCTAACTCCACCCAATGTGTCCACCCACTTCCAGCCAGCACGGTTCAGCGCGGTTGTAGTCGAAATGCAACTCCAACAGCCCCGCTCAGCTCGACTCAGCACGGCACGGCTCAGCCGCGTTTGTAGTGGAAAAGCGGCATAGATCTACATTAGCATGATTCATTACAGTGTGGCAAGTTCTGAGCAAATAGGAAATTTTAGGGCCGAGATGTGATTTAGCTTCTTTAGGTGGTATGTTGGAGTACACCAGGTCTTGAAGCCTGTAGGGCTGAGAAAGATTCTCCTCAATTAGTTTCCAGAAGACAGAGGCATCAGAATTGAACCATACAAACAAAGGTCAAAGCACAAAAGACCAAAAGTACATCTTGAAGTTTGGTAGAGCCAGTCCACCCTGTGTCTTATCGCGCTGAAGGGTTTTTAGTTTCAAACGTGGTCTCTTCCCATTCCGTACAAATTTGGATATGAGAGAATGTAGTTTTTCCCAATAACCCTTTGGGGGGAGCAAGGGGAATCATTGAAGAATAAAAATTTACACACGTCCATTTTGACAGTTGATATGCGGGCTTGAAGAGAATTTGGAAGCTTTGACCAGCGTTCTAGATCCTTCTCAATTTGGTTATGTATGCTTTGAAAGTTATGTGATGGTATGTGAAATATAGAAGGAAAGATATCAATCCCAAGGTATCTGAACTGTCTCACTATTGGGATATTAGAGGGCAAAGGCGCAGCTGATAGAACTGAATTTAAATGCATCAATGAAGACTTAGTCCAATTGATTTCGTATCCAGATAGTGAGCTGAACAAATCAAAGGTTGATGATAAATGTGGCAGAGAAGACCCAGCGTCACCAACATAGAGCAGGATGTCATCTGCGTACAGTGATGTACGGTGTTCAATATTACTGAAAGAGATAGGAAGTACAGAGGGGTGTTGTCTGATTTTCTGGGCCAGTGGGGAGAGAGATTGAGAGAGAGAGCAAAGAGTAATGGGGAAAGGGGGCAACCCTGATGGGTACCCCTTGATATGGGAAACTGGGAGGAGCAAATATTACTAGTATAGACCATTGCAGAAGGGTTTGCATACAGGACCTTGATCATTTGGATAAATTGTGAACCTAATCCAAAATTGTCCAGAGTAGCCCAGAGATGATCCCACTCCAGTCTGTCAAACGCTTTCTCAGCATCAAGTGACAGGACTGAGCAGGGGGAATCAATCACATTTGCTGCGTGGATAATGTGCAGGAGACGGCGCATGTTATCAGATGCCAATCTGCTCTTAATAAATCCGGTCTGATCATTGTGTGTCAATCTTGTCAAATATCTTTCTTTCAAGTCGTGAGGCAAGCACTTTGGCATACAGTTTCACATCCCCATTCAAAAGAGATAAGGGTCTATAATTACCGCATTGGGAAGGATCCTTGTTTGGCTTAAGAAGTAATGTGATTATTGCAGCATTGGCACCTGAATTGAAAGCGCCTTTATCAATAGCAGTATTAATCATGTCCAGCAGTGGTGGGCCAAGTATGTCCCAAAAGGCAAGATATAACTCTGGTGGAATACCATCCCAACCTGGGGATTTGCCTTTCTTCATGGTGACGAGAGCCTTCCTCAACTCCTCTAGTGAAATGGAAACACTAAGGTTTTTTTTAATCTTGTCTAGTAAGAGTGGGAAGCTCAAGGCCGTGGAAAAAGTTTTTACGGGTATCTGTGTTCAGCGTGACTTCAGATGAATAAAGGGTAGAATAGAATGTTTTGAATGGCAAATTAATTTCACTAGGTTCGGTTAAAGTACCAGTGGGTGTTTGGATGGCCATGATATTAGAATATTTCTCGTTTTGTTTCAGTCTTAAGGCTAGTAAATGGCTCGGCCTAGATCCATTGAAGTAATAATTTCTTCTAGTTCTGTGTATTAAGAACTCCGTCCTCTGCCTCAATAAAGAGTTCAGCTCTGTTCTTGTTGCAAATATTTTCCCCAACAGAGTGTCAGTCTGCGTGGTCTGTCATTCTGACTCAAGTTGGGCAAGAGTGTCCTCTAGCTCACTTATTTTCCAAAGTCTGTTTTTCTTAAGGTAAGATGAAAAATAAATAGTTGAGTCTCTAATTGACCCTTTAATGGCATCCCATAAGAATCTAGGATCTTCCACTGAACCTGTGTTAATCTCTATAAAAGTTTTCAAGGCATTACTAAAGAAAGCACAGAACTCTTCATTTTTGAGAAGAGATGTATTGAAAGGCCACCGTGACGCTCTAGGGGGAGTGTCCCTGAGTGCGAGATGAGCTGAAACAATACCGTGATCTGATAATGGGCAAGGTATAATTACTACATTATGAATTTCAGAAAAAGAAGGAGATGCTAATATATAATCTATTCTAGAGAAAGTCTGGTGTCTGGCTGAGTAGAAAGTGTACTGTTTAGAGGTGGGATTAATTATGCGGTATAGGTCAACCAAACTGATAGCTGATAAAAGGTCCTGCATATCCTTCAATGCACGTAATTGCGTGGGGGTGGAATGTTGCGCAGATTTGTCCAACGCTAAGTTAACACAAGCATTCATCTCTGAACCTACACTGAACAAAAATATAAACGCAGCACCTAAAGATTTTATTTATTTTGTACATCCGATACTGATTTTTTTTTTTCTGCCCACATCAAATGATAGTATAGCATACCAGTAAACATATTTTGAAAAAAAAAAAAAGTCCCTCTACTCAAGTTCTGAGCAGTGCCCAGACTTGAGATAATCCATGATCCAGTCGGGTGTGACCATTGCAGACAAAAATTTCACTGAGTAATGCATGTCATGACCATCCTTTATGTGGGGCCAATAAAAGGCCACCCTAAAATGACAAAAATGTTCAAATGTCAAGATGCCACAGATGACCAGAATCAACCGGGAACGAGCCATTGGCATGCTGCAGGCTGGAATGTCCATCAGAGCTGTAGGGCGTCAATTGGGGGTGCTATTCCACGATAGTCCGCCTCCGACGACGATTTCAGCAGCATGGCACCACAGACAACATGCCACATGCACGCAGGCCACGTGTCCCCACTCCAGCACAAGACCGGCATATCCGTCTGACCCACCTGCGTGATCGGTGCCGGACTGCAACACGGACCGCAGATGAGACCATGGGGAGACACAATCGCAGGGTCAGCAGTCAAACTGTGAGAAACCGACTCAGAGAAGCTGGCCTCCATGCACGTAGACCTCATCGAGGATTGGACCTGACTGCTGGGCGACGACGTTCTCGTCTGGACTGGGCTCGGGCACATAGAAAATGAAAATGAATTTCTATCTGAACATTTGTATTTCATAAAATATGGACCGCTGCGTTTATATTTTTGTTCAGTGTATAATGAGTGAGAGGTCATGTAGTTGTGCTAAAACTGAAGTTAGTTAGAAGTAATTAGGGGAAAAGTCCGGTTCATATTGAGATGGAGCATAAATAGAGATAAAAGCAAATTTGTGACCTGAGATGATGGTTTTAATGTATGAAACCCTGCCATCCTCACTGCCATCCTTTCCAAGTATACTCAGTGAGAGATTGCGTTTCAATACTATTAGTGAGCCTCTGTTTTTTTTAGTTCAAGGATGCAGAGGCAGCAGCGTAGTAGTATTTGTTTGCAAAACGATGAGTGTCTTTGGTTCTTACATGAGATTCTTGTATAAAAGCAACATCCACTAATTGCCTACGTAAGAAGTCTAAGCAAGCAGCTCGCTTAATTTGGCCATTCAACCCATTAACATTCCTACTTATTACATGGAGCTTTGCCATGATGCCATAGGCTTGTTACAATTCATGAAATAATAAAAAGAAACAAAATCTTAAGTATTAAGCAGTGCAGCAATCTGAGTATGAGATATCTAGGAGGCAACAACAAAAAGAGAGATCCATGCTCACCCACATAACCCTGTCGCCATAACCCCAAAGCTCTCCAAAGAACGTTAGAGAGCAGAACATCCACAGCATAGCAACATCCCACATAAAAGTCTGCTCTTAACGAGCCTGGTGTACCCCAAAACATTGGACCCATGATCCTTGAAGAGTAACATCCTCCAAAAAACCGCAGCCCTCCCCCCTCCCAGCCAGGTATAACAAAAATATACCACAGTATGATAAGAATATTACTAGGTCAAAAGTTCGTAAATAAACACAGTAGGCCTAAATAATAGTGCCATACTAACACTATTCATCAATTCAAACATAGACTAGACTATATCTACCAATAAATGGAAAAAAAAGATTCATAAATGAAAAGAAACTCGGATGCACGGCAGGAATTGGGCTATTATGCCAATGGCTCGTCAGTCGACAACAACGAAAAATCTTCCTGTTACCTTAATAATAAAAGTACTTAGCCATTGATGGTCTCCGTAAACTCCCTGGCCTCTTGTGGAGTGTTGAAGAGGTGGCTGGTTCCTCCTCGCATCACTTTCAGTCTAGCAGGGTAGAGCAAAAAGGTATGGAAACCCAGTTTCTGTAAGGCATCCATCACGTTGGAGAAGGCCAGTCTGCGCTTGAAAGCTTGTGTGCTGTAATCAGGGGTGAAACGGATAGCCAACCCGTCCAACCTCCACAGCTGTTTTCCGAGCGGCGCCCAGGATCTTATCTCTGTCTATGAATCGTAGCAGCTTCAACAGAAGAGTACGTGGAATAGGCTTTTGGTTAGCATCTTCCCTTGTTGGACCCACTCGGTGTGCACCCGTAATTTCAACCGACCCCAGCTCCGGGAACCACTTCGGGATAGCATTGGACAAATAGGTAAGAGGGTGTTAGCCGTTTCAGCATTTTCAGGAATCCCATGTATCCGTATGTTGTCTCTGCCCGATCTGTCCTCCAAATCAGCTACTTTGTCCTCTAGAGTGGCACATAGTACCGTTAGCTTGTCCATTGAGGCAGAGAGACGGCCATCTACCTCAGTCAAGCGGCTTTTGCTCGTTTCCATATGCGCCATACACTTTGAGGTGTCAGCCCGAATGGTTAACATCTCGCTCCGAAAGTCTTAAAGTTGTTCAGCCACCATAGCCTGTGTTTTAGCTGAAAGTTGAGCTACCACGTCATCCACAAACTTGGGGATAGCTTCCTTAATGGCATCTGCCACTGCTAGGCTTAACTAGCTTAGCGAGTTCTTCGCTGTCGACAGAAGGAGTATTTGTCTGCACTTGAGCTTGTTTGGCAGATTGCTTCTTCGATGATGCTGCCGTCACTATCTATCTAGTAAGAAACTTCAACCAAAAGTACAGGTATGCAGTAAAAATATGAAAATTTCAGGGGGGGGGGGACTACGGAGCTGCGGTGAGAAAACTACTGCATCCCTCACAGCGGTCACGTGACTCCAGTGTCCAAGATTATTTAAAATTAAGTATAATTAAATATTTAAATAATGTTGGCTGGCTTTTTTTCATGGTCTATCAGAGATATATTCCATTCAGCTAGCATGATACTGAACGAGTCAAAGACAAGTTCAGTAGCATGCTAATTGAATGGAACATATCTGATATACCATGAAATAAAGCTATTATTATTATTATTATTATTATTATTATTATTATACATTATTTTTGGGTGTTCAATGCATCTTTCTCTTTTCAAAATTCTCAGGCAATTCCACAGGTAACTAACGCAACATTCAGAGGGTTTAAAATGAAACTGTGTGGCTATTATAGAAAGAGCAAACTCAAACAAATGTATGATGACTTAAAGCCCAAAGCCCATCTTGGACAACAGAGAGTTTTTCCCAGATATGAATAATTTATTTAGTGGCATGCAGATAACATTGGTAACTGACGCAACTTGGAGAATTTGACAACTGTGAACACACAAGTGCAAACGCCAATTTCTGTGAAACTTGTTGCAATTTTATTAACATTTTTTCCAACTTTGCTTTTAACATGCCATAGTATACAGTGAAAGAAATAAACTATGAAAAATGTTTAGAACTGACAGTTGAGATCATAGAATGTACAGTAACTGACACAACATTCTTGGTAACTGACACAACACTTTCCGAATTTACATAAGATTTGATGTACAGAGAGAGATGAAATGTGGTAATTTTCTCTTTCTTAGTCATATCAATCCGTGAACAAAGCTACTTGTTAGATCTAAAAGGCCCCAAAGCTGTGATAATTACTCAGTGGAATCAATTTTTTCATGGAAATGTGAAGAATAAGGTCCATTTGATATCAAACACAGTTTAACTTGCCTGATGAGGACTTGACAGCAGTTTGAGTGCTTCTTTGTGTCTGTTAGTTTTGGGTTTAAAGTATGTGCTTGGATCTGCCAGTTTCAAAATGGCTGCCAGTCATGTGACATGAGTTCAGCACAAAAATATTGACTGCAGTGAATGAACCAATCAAATTTAACACCATATATACAAAATGAATTTTCACCCCTTGGGTTGACCATTTCATGGAATTGCCCACTCACAAAATCTTCCGTATTTAACGAAGCAAATCTGGTGGCCGTGTTTGTTTACAAATCATCAGTCACTCACTAACGCGGAAGTTTTACGTCTCCGACGTATGACGTCATGTTGTCTTGATAACCATGCAGTATCGTAAACCATATTGAACGCTTATTCTCCGTTGGGTAGAGTGACGTAATACACGTAGGATAAGCAATATGCTAACAATATTGCATGCTATCCAACCAAATGAATGAAGCCCGCAAGAAGGGAATAGTTGTTTTTATTCCATCGAAAAAGTGTCCTGTATGTATAATAATAAATATTATTTCATTTATTTCAGTCTGGCATGTACGATGCTTGTGGGATTTGCATGCAAGTTTTATGTAAGCAGTGTAGTACCACAGTCGCCATACCTGTCCAGTGTTGTGAATCGTGATTAAACCCTGTGTGTGAATGTTAAAGCATGCTGCCATCGTGTTCGTGACGTTTTGTATAGCTTAGAAACCAAAATTCGTTTTTGTGTATTGGTCAGTTAGTGCATTCATATCAGTATTGTATGAAATGGGTGTGTTTTTTAAATAGGGTTGATACTTCCCTGGTGGGTATGGTACCGGTTCATCTTGGGGTTTCATCTGGACTATCATTCCATTTCTGTTTCCATTCCAGTTTAACTCTTCTGCTCTTCCATATGATGCTTGCTGAGCTAATAATTCATGTTTCAGTTGAATAATCATAAAAATCCTGTTGCAAACAAATCATTAAAATTTAATTTTCATTGGGAGGGGAGACCAAAAACATATATTTACCATTTATAACAGTGGAATGTTCTTCCAATATTTAATAATTTATAACATTTGGATTCTCAAACATTTTGCAGGTAGGAATCGCATAATCCAACTATTGAGAGATTAGGCTCATTATTTAAATGTATAATATAATGCTGTTTTACTGGTTTGGATTTGGATTAAAACCTTTCAATTTGAAACGACCGTTCAAACCAGCTAATAACTATAAAAAAATTTGATAATAAATATAATACCACTACATACAAATGCATCCAGAATAATGGTAGGTTTCGACCACTGTAACAAACCTTTTAAAAATAAATAAAAAAATAAGTCACAGACCATCTGGTTCCGCATCATGACCTCCTGCAGATCCTCAGACCTGACTTTGACAGTCATTCATTTAAACACACAGTGACACTGGTAGTCTACAGATTTGTATTCTCTTTGTTTACCTTCTGGTTTCTCTGCAGGTGACCCCAAATGCTGGCAGAATAAATCTCTCCCAGGGGACCCCAATTACCTGGTGGGCGCTAACTGTGTGTCTGTACTCATTGACCACTTCTGAAGAGGGCGACAGCTGGTCTGTTACTGAAAGGCAAAGTGTCGGTAGAGAACATTACAAAGTCCTCCCCCCCCCCCCCTTTTTCTCCTCTTCCCCTCTCCCCTTACAAAGGACTCCTTCTTTTCTCTTGTTTTGTGGACAGTTGCAAGACAGTTTATTTGATCGGAGGACAAGGAGAGCACCTCCTCCTGGTGCTGAATCCCCAAAAAACTCATTCTTATTGTTCTTGTTTTGGTGCTTGAAGGCTTGCAAAAATATGAAATGGATGGAATAAGAGTTAATTAAATGAAAAGAATGCATGACCAATACCACAGACAGACTGAAACGATCTCCTCTGACATTGTCCTTTTTTTTTTTTTTTAATTTGAAAAGAATTTAAACAAAGGAAGAAAAATAATTAATTTGTTTTAAATATTACAGTTCTACATCTATGCTTACAAACAAAAGTTGAATGCATAACTTTTTGTTTGTGAAGTCTGTGGTCATGCGTGTTTTTGCTTTTGTGGGTGTACATGAGGACTGCTGTGGATCTGCATAATTCTGAGCCTGTTTTCCGGGGACGTGAATGAAGGACACTAAAACGTAATGATGTGTTTCTGAAGGATTCGAGCTTTTCCGCTCACTGCTGATGAACTTCCTTCATGGGCTTAAAATGGGCTCTACATTTTGAACAGACCTTTTCTAGTGATGTTTTACCATAGATGAACACACTGGCAAAACTCCTGCTGTCTAGAGATCTATGCATGTGCTACGACTCAGGTCCAGACACCTGCTACTACGTTTCAGAACACCAACTTCCCCATCTTTACACTGCGAGCAGTGATGCCTTACCTGCATATAACATTAACAAAACCACATGCAAACTTTACGTTGATGTTGAGTGAAACTATGAAGGATATTTAAATTCTCTCACCATTTGAAACCCATTATGTTAGTGGATTGGATTTAGCACACCAGTAATCGAGGCTAACGAACAGGTATGCTTTTATTTTACTGCTATGCATATGAAGTCAAAAGATACACAGAACACTAGGATATGTTTAAATTATAGCTGTATATACTGCTAGCACATGGCCTTGGTTCGCTGTAAATTAACTTTTGTACATTTTTTGTTATTTTGTATTAAAAAAAATTAAGATGGTAAAAAAAAATCTTTAAAAAAAAAAAAAGGGTTATGTTTGTATTACACTAATACCCCTGAGCCTTGGAACTAAACTTAGCAGTAACGAAGAAAAATGTACAAAAAAAAAAACCTTTTCTACCATCATATCCGCAAATCTCTACTCAATGGCATTTTTAACAGTAAGAACACATTTTTATTCTTACTTACAGAATAGGAAAGTGCTCAGTTTCGATAATTTAATGACTCTGTACTTAAGAAGGGACTGCTGTGGTGAGTGGTCCTGTACTTTGTGATACTGGATGCTGTATTGTGTGCCCTGAAATGTATTTTTCTACTAGTAAACAATTTAATAAGGCACATCAGTACTTTTTTCTTTTCTTTTGATATAAAACAGCTTCTACCCAATCTGACTTTCTTTTATGAGGCTGAGAATTTTGTTTTCAGTTTAAGTTTTTTTTTGTTTTGCTGCACATTTCTAAATATACCACTGTATTAAATAAATTCATTTTTAAAGTAATGTCATATGCTTCTAGTGTCAGCACTGTGAATAACTGGTGTGTATCCAAAGTGAAAAAGGTACAAAGTTTGTCTTGACGCTGTCTCGGGGATAATGACCCTTAACAGTGGATAAATATTACTAGTTCCAGTAAAGCTGATGAGTACTTGCACTCAGAAATGAGCTGCATTATAAAGTCTGCAGGCTTCATTCACCAGGTCACCCTTTGCCTTACTTACAGCGGTGCTTGAAAGTTTATGAACCCTTTACAATTGTCTATATTTCTGCATAAATATGACCAGCAGATAAATATACACCAGCAGATTTTCACACAAGTTCTAAAAGTAGATAAAGAGAACCCAGTTAAACAAATGAGACAAAAATATTATACTTGGTCATTTATTTGTTGAGGAAAATGATCCAATGTTACATATCTGTGAGTGGCAAAAGTATGTGAACCTCTAGGATTAGCAGTTAATTTGAAGGTGAAATTAGAGTCAGGTGTTTTCAATCAATGGGATGACAATCAGGTGTGAGTGGGCACCCTGTTTTATTTAAAGAACAGGGATCTATCAAAGTCTGATCTTCACAACACATGTTTGTGGAAGTGTATCATGGCACGAACAAAGGAGATTTCTGAGGACCTCAGAAAAAGTGTTGTTGATGCTCATCAGGCTGGAAAAGGTTACAAAACCATCTCTAAGGAGTTTGGACTCCACCAATCCACAGTCAGACAGATTGTGTACAAATGGAGGAAATTCACGACCATTGTTACCCTCCCCAGGAGTGGTCGACCAACAAAGATCACTCCAAGAGCAAGGCGTGTAATAGTCGGCGAGATCACAAAGGACCCCAGGGTAACTTCTAAGCAACCGAAGGCCTCTCTCACATTGGCTAATGTTAATGTTCATGAGTCCACCATCAGGAGAACACTGAACAACAATGGTGTGCGTGGCAGGGTCGCAAGGAGAAAGCCACTACGCTCCGAAAAGAACATTGCTGCTCGTCTGGTGTTTGCTAAAGATCACATGGACAAGCCAGAAGGCTATTGGAAAAATGTTTTGTGGACAGAGGAGACCAAAATAGAACTTTTTGGTTTAAATGAGAAGCGTTATGTTTGGAGAAAGGAAAACACTGCATTCCAGCATAAGAACCTTATCCCATCTGTGAAAGGTGGTGGTGGGAGTATCATGGTTTGGGCCTGTTTTGCTGCATCTGGGCCCAGGACGGCTTGCCATCATTGACGGAACAATGAACTCTGAATTATACCAGCGAATTCTAAAGGAAAATGTCAGGACATCTGTCCATGAACTGAATCTCAAGAGAAGGTGGGTCATGCAGCAAGACAACGACCCTAAGCACACAAGTCGTTCTACCAAAGAATGGTTAAAGAAAAGAAGAATAAAGTTAATGTTTCGGAACGGCCAAGTCAAAGTCCTGACCTTAATCCAATCGAAATGTTGTGGAAGGACCTGAAGCGAGCAGTTCATTTGAGGAAACCCACCAACATCCCAGAGTTGAAGCTGTTCTGTACGGAGGAATGGGCTAAAATTCCTCCAAGCCGGTGTGCAGGACTGATCAACAGTTACCGGAAACGTTTAGTTGCAGTTATTGCTGCACAAGGGGGTCACACCAGATACTGAAAGCAAAGGTTCACATACTTTTGCCACTCACATATGTAATATTGGATCATTTTCTTCAATAAATAAGTATAATATTTTTGTCTCATTTTGTCTAATATTTTCATGGCAGTACACTGAATTAAATTTAAACCATTTTAGAGTGATGTACAGTACCAGTCAAAAGTTTGGACACACCTTCTAATTCAGTGGTTTTTCTTTATTTTTATTAATTAAAAGACACTTCATGTCTTAAAGTAATGATGGATGTCGTTTCTCTTTACTTAGTTGATCAGTTCTTGACATGGATTACTACAGTTGTGGAATAGGGTTATTTACTGTATTTATTGTTTACTGTTTGTTCTCAAATGTATTGAAGGCAAGAAATTACACTAACTCTTGACGAGGCACCTGTTAATTGAAAAGCATTCCAGGTGACTACCTCATGAAGCTGGTTAAGATAATGCCAATAGTGTACAAAGCGTCAAGGTAAACACTGGCTACTTTTGAAGAATTACAAAATATGAAACTTTGTTTAATACTTTTTTTCCCCCCCTTTACCACATAATTCCAAATTTGGTCCATATGTTGTTTCGTAGTTTTGATGTCTTCAGTATTGTTCTGCAATGTAGAAAGTAATCGAACTACACTAAAACCTATGAATGAGTAGGGGTGTCCAAATTCTTGACTGGTACTGTAAGTGCATTACTTATAAAACACAATGTATACAATTAAGCATGCTACATTTTATTAATCAGTATCACAGGATAAAGGTTTGTTTACTGAATTGGTCAACAGATTTTAAAAACTGACAAAGGTGAACCATGAGCCTCCCTGCTATTAGTCTGCAACAAATTTACCATTAGCTATTGTTTTTCTCTCAAGGCCACACAACCTTTTTAAAAATGAAGGTATACTCATATTTTTACATTTCCAAACTTATAGTTTAATGTCTCCTGCAATCAATGAATTATAAATTTCCTGTGTGAGGGCAATGTATTTCTTTTCAGCTAGATTAAGGAAGTAGAGTGGGTCGCGAATGAGCGCCGGATCAAAGCCTTCCTCCACCAACTTCACCTTTTTCATCTTGAACGTTCCTGTGAGTTCCAAAGAACTCTGAAAGAGAGATGTGCTTTGATGAAACACTTGAGCTCGATCCAAAGAAGGACTGAAAGCAATGAAATCAACATTGCTGGATTTTTTTTTTTTACATTGGATTTTAATCATTCATTAATATGATTACACATTGCTTACCTGAATGCGAATGAAATGGGGTCTGGCATAAACTGGTAGGTGGTTAGCTATGACTGTATGTGTGTCAATGCCATCAAACTCCTTCCCTTCTTTTAACACAACAGCTGCCATTCCAATTCTCCCTTCATGCCCTTAAAACGGAATTTAAAATGATTTGGTTACCCAAACTGACCTTCATAACAATGTGAAATAAACAGAGCTGAACAGCTGAGGGTTCACGGCTCCGCAGTGGAAGTCTGGCAATTCAGATCACAGTCTTCCACTTAAGTGCAGAACCTTAAATGCCCCAAATTCGATCCCTGTAGGTTTTACCTTTGACTTTGACACCATAGACGTTTGCTTCCTCAATGCAGTCCACCATCATGAGAATATCTGATACTTCAGTTGTGGCTACGTTTTCACCTTTCCATCTGTAAATCATGCCAAATGTAATCAGCTCAACATGCTTCAGATTAATGATTATTCCACATTTTGTCAGTGATGAGAATCTTGTAGAGGCTGCCCCAGCGACAATTACACAGACCCTGATCACTGGTGCTAGTTTACCTGAAAGTGTCTCCAACCCGATCATGAAAGTAGACAAAGTTTTCATGGTCGATTTTCAGCAAGTCGCCACTGTTGAAATAGAGATCGCCTTTAACAAACACATCGCTGAGTCTTTTCTTTTCCGTCTGCTGCTTATTTCCAGCATAACCCGTAAATGGAGACTTGATGGTGATTTTCCCAACCAGCAGTCCAGGCTCACCTGTAAGATCATTTACAAAGTTCATATTAATACATCTGGGATGCATAAAGACAAACGGATGCATTCACACATACAGGATCGGAAATCTTTGCCCATGAGTTGAGCAGGAGTTAGTTGTCTGACCTGGAGCTGCTGGCACACACAGTCCGTCAGCGTTCCTCACAGGCTCCTCTTTCTCAGTGTTGAACTTGAGCAGGGCGCAGGGGAAGAATTTCTAACAGACATTGTGGATACGCTCATTTCAAACAATGTTCTTATGCTTCAATATGCTTCTTTTTATATGGTCTTTGAGTTGAAAAGTCTACCTTGTGGAGGAAGTTAATCCGGCCTACCGCTCCAATCTTTGTGGTGTAGTTAAGAAACCCGACGTTACCCTCTGTGGCACCATAGAGCTCCCTGATGTGAATATTCCCAAATCGATTCAAAAATTCCTTGCACACTTCAGCTCGTATGCCGTTACCTATAGCAATCTTTACTTTGTGGTCTCGGTCATTATCTTTCTGTAGGAAATATCACAAATAGAAAATTTAAAAGCTAGTAGATATTTCATGTGTTCTGAATATACAGTTTTTAATCATACCTCGGTATATGTGGAGCACTAATACATGTATACATACAGTACCAGTCAAAAGTTTGGACACCCCTACTCATTCATAGATTTTTCTGTATTTTGATTATTTTCTACATTGTAGAACAATACTGAAGACATCACAACTATGAAATAACACACGGAACATTTTTATATGGAATTATGTGGTAAACAAAGTGTTAAACAAAAAATGTTTCATAGTTTAGATTCTTCAAAGTAGCCACCATTTACCTTGATGACACTTGTACACACTATTGGCATTATCTTAACCAGCTTCATGAGGTAGTCACCTGGAATGCTTTTTGGGCAGCCATGGCCTAACGGTTAGAGAAGCAGACTTGGGGCCCAAAGGGTTGCTGGTTTGATTCCCTGGAGCAGGAAGGGGGGATTGAATCCCCTCCATGGCTGAAGGACCCTTCAGCAAGGCACCTAACCAACTGCTCCGCGGGTGCTGTAGCATAGCTGCCCACTGCTCTGAGTGTATGTGTGTGTTTTCACTACTTCATATGGGTTAAATGCAGGGGAGGAATTTCTTTGTGCTAAACCAGCTTCATGAGGTAGTCACCTGGAATGCTTTTCAATCAACTGGTGTGCTTTGTCAAAAGTTAAATGTGTTTGAGATCAAACGGTAAATAATAAAAATATAGCAAGTAGCCCTATTCCACAACTGCAGTAATCCAGATTATCGTATGACCCATATGGACCCGCCCACACGCTCTTAATAAAACCATTGGGGGAAAGTCATGTGACTGGGCAAATATGAAATTTTGAATCTGGTCTGGAAAAAGCCATATACAGTCCCAGACCCGTTTCTCTCACTTCCGCCGTTTCTCATTTTGCTCCGAATTGTTACTTTTTGAAAAATGAGTGTGACAACTGAGCACTGTGAAAGTGAATTTTATTTTCCAGATGATTTATCAGACACAGACCTGATTGAACAAGCTGAAATTGTTAAAGAAAATGGTGGTGGGGGGAGGTACTTTCAAGTGAAGAAATGCACTCGTTTATACAAGGACGACGACAACAAGAAAACACGGTGTAAAAAAAAAAAACCTAAGTATGACGTAAACGTTTTCAAAAGATTTCTTGTTGAAGTTAAGGAGGAAAGAGATGCAAGTCGTCCCCTCTAAGGAGCTCGACAGCTTGCTATGTAGTTTCTATATACAAGCGAAGAAAAAAGGAAATTTAGACTGAACCTGACACTTTTGTCTTCCTTTTCGTAAAGTATTCAACGCTACTTTGACAACACCAACAGTAAGATACGCTGTTGTTCATTGTTTTCCTCCGTGTATGGTACATGTGTCAAGAACTGCTCAACTAAGCAACGAGAAACAGCATCCATCATTACTTTAAGACATGAAGTGTCTTTTTATTTTTATTAAAAAAGATAAACCACTGAATTAGGTGTGTTCAAACTTTTCACTCTGTATGTGTATATATTAGAGCCTTCCACAATCACGCTCACCCCTTGTAAAGATTAATAAAAGGGTTAGAAGAAAGTCCACCTTTTGGTGAAAAACTTCATCTCGTACTGAAAAAAATAATAATCCAACCTTTTTAGTTGAAATAAATTTCTTCAGATTTTATTATATTTATTCTTATTTTTCCCATGTTGATAGATGACTAAGGGAATTTGGCCCCTGTGTCACCTCATCGTTTGTCCCCCAGTTAATCAGGAAGTCTTGGATTACAGCTTGGACATTCCTACACACTCCAATCAGCTCGAAAATGTACAATTTAAATGGGGAAACCTGCTTCAGGTACATTGTGTTCACTATAATTTCCAGGGGTGCCAATAATAGTGGCACATTATTTATTTATGTTAAATAATTATCTTGATAAGGGATTTGTTTTTCTCTGAATAAATTTTTCAGTTAAAGGTTGGATTTTTTTTTTTTTAAATATTCATTCTCATTGTGAGATGAAGCAACTTCACCAAAAGATGGATTTTTACTAATCTTTCCAAGGGGTGCCAATAACTGGGAAGGGCACTGTATAGAAACACACATACTGTAAGTGGAGCTCAATAATTTAACTGAACAAAGTATAATAAATCCAGTACACTGTATTGCACAATGCTGACCTTTGGTGTATTGCAGAGATAATGCATTGTTTCTCCAATGTACTGTATCACTGTAATATTATACTTCCTGCAGTCATCCCAGAACTGAGAGGCAGAAAATTTCCTCCGCAGAACTAAAGAATTACCTAAAACCAGGACAGGAAATGTAAACACTGCACAAGATCTAGGCTCATACTTTTAAATAATGAATAAAACATGATGGGTGGGCGGCACGGTGGTGTAGTGGTTAGCGCTGTCGCCTCACAGCAAGAAGGTCCTGGGTTCGAGCCCCGGGGCCGGCGAGGGCCCTTCTGTGCGGAGTTTGCATGTTCTCCCCGTGTCCGCGTGGGTTTCCTCCGGGTGCTCCGGTTTCCCCCACAGTCCAAAGACATGCAGGTTAGGTTAACTGGTGACTCTAAATTGAGCGTAGGTGTGAGTGTGAATGGTTGTCTGTGTCTATGTGTCAGCCCTGTGATGACCTGGCGACTTGTCCAGGGTGTACCCCGCCTTTCGCCCGTAGTCAGCTGGGATAGGCTCCAGCTTGCCTGCGACCCTGTAGAAGGATAAAGCGGCTAGAGATAATGAGATGAGATGAGACATGATGGGTATGCTGTTAGGGAACTATTCTACAGTAAGGTGGTGTGATGCAGCCTGACATGAAATGGAGTTCATTAATTTCCAGTAACAGCATATTCTGAAGTGTTCTGAATCTTAACACAACAATTTGCCAATGATTACAACATTTTATTCATTAATATACCACATATCATACCCTTTTGTCCATTTTATAGTTATAGTCGACGACACGGCACATCCATGAAACAAGTACTTCCATTATAAAGCATTTGTTCACTCACCTTCCTCAGCCTTCCTTTCTTTCCTCTCTCAAGTTAATAAGACAAAAATACATCATGTCATGTTACAGAAACCACAAAACGCCTCCATCCTTTTCTGTGTTGGAAAACTTAAAGCACAACCTTATTTTTTTTTACTGTTACAAAGTACTGGCACTGGAGACTCCTTCCTTAACTGTTAAATAACCATCTCCTCACAGAATACACCAGATCAACCATTTACAATTATCTGTTAAATAATTTTCATCTGTTTAGATTATGTAGAATGTCTGACATATATAAATAGCAGGCTAAAGTTCTCATCTCATTATCTGTAGCCGCTTTATCCTGTTCTACAGGGTCGCAGGCAAGCTGGAGCCTATCCCAGCTGACTACGGGCGAAAGGCGGGGTACACCCTGGACAAGTCGCCAGGTCATCACAGGGCTGATACATAGACACAGACAACCATTCACACTCACATTCACACCTACGGCCAATTTAGAGCCACCAGTTAGCCTAACCTGCATGTCTTTGGACTGTGGGGGAAACCGGAGCACCCGGAGGAAACCCACGCGGACACGGGGAGAACATGCAAACTCCACACAGAAAGGCCCTCGCTGGCCACGGGGCTCGAACCCGGACCTTCTTGCTGTGAGGCGACAGCGCTAACCACTACACCACCGTGCCGCCCCAGGCTAAAGTTGTTACAACATAAACAACGTAAAATGAAGACCTTAATATAAACCTGTGATTTGAACACTAATCCTGTTGGCGCTACACTGTTCTAGAACATGAATCCACACTGTCTTGCCGATCAGGTGTGAGAATTGTGGTATACACAGTCTTAGAAATAAAACTATTGTTTATTAGATTGCAATATTCTAATATTATAGTATAATATTCTCATGAACCGTAAATAAATGGATGAAATAAAAGTGAGGCAGCAGATAAATGTACCTCTCTCAATACAGTTGGTGAATCCTATGAGGAAGCCAGAGCTGTGGTACAGAGGCAGGTTGAGGTAAAACACGTCTTTAGATGTGACTCCAGCGACCCCCTGGATGAACGAAGCAGCCCAAATTTTCTCATGAGTCACGATGGCTGCTTTAGGCAGACCTAAACCAAAAGCAAGACAAATTCAACAATCGAATAAATACAAATTAACATTTGTATTTCATTTTCTGAGACTGAGCTCTTGGTGACTGTGAACACCATAGTATAAGTTTTTTGGTTTTTTTTTTGTTTTTGTTTTTTTCTCCCCACGCACATGAACCCATTCAGTGAGTCCATAAGTCCGGTAATGCCTTGCGGTGGGGGTGACGTTATCATCCTGGAAGAGACCATGAACATTATAATAGAAAAGTTTTGTGAAAGGATAAAGGTCAGTCAGTGAGCTTCCTAGTGATTTAGGTGGTGTTTACATTAGACCGTATCCGTCTCGTTTTCGTCGCGGATGCACTGTCCGTTCACATTAAAACGCCGGGAAACGACTCCACAGGTGGAACAACTTGAATCCGCCAGGGCCCACGTATTCAACCCAGTTCGTATCTGATCCGGTGCTGTGTAAACATTGAGGAACGAGGAAACGCAGTGCTGAGCTCTAGCTGACATCGTCATTGGACAACGTCACTGTGACATCCACTTTCCTGATTCGCTGGCGTTGTTCATGCCACGGTCATGTGACGCGACTGCTGAAAAACGGCACGGACTTCACTTCCTGCTATTGTTTCCGCCTTGTATCACCTTTTTGTTTTTCATTAAAGAGTATAAAAGTATGAATATAATGCTTTGCTTTGTCATTCTTAATGTTGTTCATGGTAAGATGCAAATACTGCCCATTGTGTAGTTATGATTGTCTTTAGGCTTGCCATCCTTCCACTTGCAAGTGGTAAGTGACTTGCGCATGCCCGATATGCACTGGGATCGCACACACAGCGCCTCAGTCCCGAATCACTGCTCGCGCGCTCTGTGAGCTGCGCAGGGCCGGAGTGCGCACCCTCCAGAGGGCACTTGCTGTTCAGGGCGGAGTGATTTGGAGCGCAGCCGCTGAGGAGGACGCGCTGAGCCGCACTGACACATTTCAACTTACGTGCTGTCTAATTAGTCATGTGATTAGCGTATCCGTGTATTGGCGTTGCTGTGTGCACGCGAATCGTTTTAAAAACGTTTAATCTGATGATCTGCTGATACGGTCTAATGTAAACCCCACCTTACAGTGACCCTTCCTTCAAAGGGGACAAATGAAGCTAAACCATGTTAAAATGTCTAACACAGACCCCAGTTTTCCTTTCATTTGTCGCCTGTCTATAAACAAGAGCTCATAATGTTAGGAAATGCTTCTTCATGTGTTTTCAATAAGTTTGTTTGTGTGTCGAGTAAATCCAGTGTTGTCTGAAAGCCTGCAACATCTGGGTAGTCCGTTACCAGTGGTTCCAGATGTGTAGATGTACAGCGCTCTGCTGTGGATATGAATGTTCGCTCTGAGTGATGGAGACAGCGCTTCATCAGACGCCTGTGTGATGACCTGAGAAATGCCCTTCATGCCATCTGTGCTGCATGTATCAGACAGCACATACACGCTGATGCTCTTCTCTTTCAAAGCAGGTAAAATTTCTTCAATGGCACCACAGAGCTCTGCAAGAAAACATGCACCATCAGTTCAACTGGACCTTAAACGAGAAAATCCGCAGCATAACATACAAATGGTGAGAGAAGGCTAGAAACTAGAGTAGAGCTACATTAACGACAGGAAAGCTGTTACAGGTTTATACTCTGAACTCCAGAATTATTGGCACACTTCCTGAAAATAAATATGTACTGTATGGGCACTGTGTGTAGATTTTTCGACAAAAATTATTTCTTAAGGAGTGCAATGTTTTCTGGAAACCCCGGATTCCAAAAATATCCACGCCCCACACTGTTAAGATGTAGAACAGCACCTGCAATATCTAACAAGGTTGGAAACACTTGTAGAGGATGCTGGACTTGTTGCAGAAACGGTTTATTTATATCCTCTGATTTGTGCATGTGTTCAATTCAGACCACAGGGTTTTTTTAAAGGTTGCTCTAACAAAGATCTGTTTTGTAGCATGGGCCAAGTAGGAACCATGAAATTTTAGTCACGGGGTGAATCCAATTAATTTGGTTTCACTTTCGCCAAAACGGAGAGAGAAAACATCTGGCTTTCTTCACTTAACAATGCCGTACATCTTAAAATCCAGTACATGAGAGTAAAGTTCACTAGTGATAAAACATAACCAAATGTAGAAATACAATGCATCCGTATCACAATCCGCATTCACATAATTCTCTGGGATACACATGTAAGCACTAGTGTTGTCACGATACCAATATTTTGGTACCGGTACCAAAAATGTATTTCGATACTTCGATACTTTTCGATACTTTTTCAAATAAAAAAAGAGAACACAGAAAATGTCATTACTGACTTTATTAATAGAAAATCGTAACAGCAATTTTAGAACAGTTAAATAAAAGGAATCAAACTAGAGTAACGAGAACCAATAAACAGTTTACACCAACATCTCATCTCATTATCTGTAGCCGCTTTATCCTTCTACAGGGTTGCAGGCAAGCTGGAGCCTATCCCAGCTGACTACGGGCGAAAGGCGGGGTACACCCTGGACAAGTCGCCAGGTCATCACAGGGCTGACACATAGACACAGACAACCATTCACACTCACATTCACACCTACGGTCAATTTAGAGTCACCAGTTAACCTAACCTGCATGTCTTTGGACTGTGGGGGAAACTGGAGCACCCGGAGGAAACCCACACGGACACAACATGCAAACTCCACACAGAAAGGCCCTCGCCAGCCCCGGGGCTCGAACCCAGGACCTTCTTGCTGTGAGGCGACAGCGCTAACCACTACACCACCGTGCTGCCCTTACACCAACATCTGTCAACTTAAACCTCACCCTTCTCCCTCTCTTGCTAATTCTTTTGGAGTAGTACTACTGAGTCTGTCTCGGGCATTTTGTGTTTTTCAAATTCTTGGCCAAGAAACCCAACATGTCTAAATTTTCCTCACTCAACCTAGAACGCCTTGGACTGCATATGTTTGCAGATGTGCTGAACACGCGTTCTGAAGCACAGCTTGTGGCTGCAATGCACATATATTGATGTGCAAACTGAGCCAGGATGGGAAGATCAGCCTCATGTTGAGCCCACCAGGCTAGGGGGTCCTGTGCAGCACTCAGTTCTCTTGACTGTTCATAGTCACTCATCTCTTTTTTCATTTTGTCCTATTGCCATTGCGTGAAAAGAGCAGGCAGGGAAACAACCTGCATCTCTTTATTAATGGCACAAATTGTGTGTTTTCTGGTAAAGGAGGAGTGAAAACATGAATGCATCTCAGATTGTGGTTAAAAATTCAAAGCGCGGGCAGAAGCGCGCGATGGGGGGAAATAGCCTCGCGCTCTCAGGGCTGTTACGCTGTATAATATGCACTTGACCATCAAGATTGCCGAAACGTCGGCTCAGATCGAAAGTTAGTGGCGGCATGAAGACTATATGTCAGAAAACTCTCTCACAACTTTTTCAATTGTTTCATTTTTATTATTATTGACGGCGTTGTCCTCTCGAGTAGCCTATAACATTCATTCAGCAGGTAAAAACCAGATCCTAATTCATTAGCCCAGTTTCTCTCCAAACAATGCAATGTATGCAACCTCATCTCATCTCATCTCATTATCTCTAGCCGCTTTATCCTTCTACAGGGTCGCAGGCAAGCTGGAGCCTATCCCAGCTGACTACGGGCGAAAGGCGGGGTACACCCTGGACAAGTCGCCAGGTCATCACAGGGCTGACACATAGACACAGACAACCATTCACACTCACATTCACACCTACGGTCAATTTAGAATCACCAGTTAACCTAACCTGCATGTCTTTGGACTGTGGGGGAAACCGGAGCACCCGGAGGAAACCCACGCGGATGCAACCTCATCTCATCTCATTATCTCTAGCCGCTTTATCCTGTTCTACAGGGTCGCAGGCAAGCTGGAGCCTATCCCAGCTGACTACGGGTGAAAGGCGGGGTACACCCTGGACAAGTCACCAGGTCATCACAGGGCTGACACATAGACACAGACAACCATTCACACTCACATTCACACCTACGGTCAATTTAGAGCCACCAGTTAACCTAACCTGCATGTCTTTGGACTGTGGGGGAAACCGGAGCACCCGGAGGAAACCCACGCGGACACGGGGAGAACATGCAAACTCCACACAGAAAGGCCCTCGCCGGCCACGGGGCTCGAACCCGGACCTTCTTGCTGTGAAGCGACAGTGCTAACCACTACACCACCGTGCCGCCTGTATGCAACCTGAATTTCTAATGTAAAATAGGCATACATGGCATGAAATGTGTATCATTTACAGTATGGCTTTATTTTCCAAATACAGTCAACCTTAGTGTGTGTGAGAAAATTCCCCCTCTCTAATTTTCCCCTCCGCTTCTTTTTAAATGAAAGCTACACTCGATTGGTCAGTGTTGTATCTGCGGAGTTCTCGCATGGGAGAGTGTGACGAGATGACGCACCGAAGGGGGAAAAAACCCTTTCCTGGTCTCCGTGCAGCAGCGCACGGCATGAGGGAGCGAGAGACAGTGCAGCACCTACAGCTCCTAACAAGCAGCCTGCGATCGCTGCTCCCCAGGGGCGTGTTTAGCCTATTTTGGGGAGTGCTCAAGCACCCCCAAAAACGAGCTCAGCACCCCCTAGCTCAGCACCCTCAAAAACACTGCTTTTGGACGTAATTTTCAGAAATAAGTGCCCTTGCGCACTGCGCAATGAATGTGTGCGCGGGCGTGTGTGTGTTCTTGAATTCACCTGTTCCGTGATAGTTCTATGAGCAGTAAAATCCCTCTCCTCCTTGCGTCCCCTCTGATTGGGTTGCCTGTCTGCGCGAGTGCTTGCTACGACATGGTGTTTTTTTTAACTGGATTCCACGCCGATGAGGAACTCGAATAGCACCTGAGTATTACTGGCATAGCGAGATGTGAAGGTACGGACTGGAGTTACAATTGTTAAACACAACACATGCATAATGCAATATTGATGTTCCCTGGTCTATGAACAGAATGATAAAAACGACATTTATCATCCATATCGAGATACTTTTGTGCAGAGCTGTACATGTGCTAAGGTGCTAGACCACCGTGTGCTAGTCAATTTTATTTAATGTAACATAGCGTTTACTAATGTAAACTAATGTAAAATCGTAATAATACACACTATTATTACACAATGCACAATAATACATTAATTAATAATTACCACTGTTCAAAATGAATAGCTCCAACATTACAAATGCAGTAGTAGGTCTTGTTTAGTTAAAAATATAACGTAAATATTTGTGTCAGTGGTTGTAAATGTGTAGATATCATAGTTTATTGGGTCAGCTTCTGTTAAAACATTGCATAAGGCAGCTGGGCCATAGAAGGTTCACGCTGCACGCTACACGATCACGTGAAGAACCGGACCCTGGGCCATTAAACTTCATGCTTGGATGTTCACGTGTTGCGTCTGTTCTACTTTGACCGCAATATGGACTCTTCGGATGACGACGATTGCCTCATTCTGCTTTTACTGAGACAGAGGAAGAGAAAAAGGAACAGAATTTGGAGCCGAGAACACTTCCTTCTGAGAGAAACCCGTGGTGAATTTCACCGAACATTCTATAATCTGCTTGACAATCCCGATGAAGAACTATTTTTCAATTATACCATTCAATTATATTTTTTCTGAAGTTTTCCCCTGAAAGCATAGAGTTATCTCCCTAGACCCGTTCTGATTGGCTGGCGCGGCGGTGACCGCATGCATTGACTGGAATTTCCATCTTCACGCCTAGAAAAAAGTGTGCATGTTCATTTCACGCGTGAAGTGTGCAGCGTGCAGCGTGAACGCCGTTCTATGGCCCAGAGCAAGTCATGCTACGTTTGTCCACTTTTCTTTACACGCGTGTAGTGTGCAGCATGCAGCGTGAACCTTCTATGGCCCAGCTGCCTAAGTCTAGTCTAGTCTTCTTGTCTAGTTAAAGGGATAGTTCGGGATTTTTGACATGAATCTATATGGTATCCCCGTCAGCAGTGTCGTGCATCCACACTGACTTACCCCCGACAGTGTTCTGTGAGCCTAGATATTGTCCAGTGTTGGTCAGTGCACAAGTAGTTCCGGCAGGTTTCCTGGGGTCTGCAAAGTAACACGTTTTTCTTCTCAAAACAGCTCGTGTTCGAATGAGTGATTTATTAGCATAACAAAACCCTTGTAGTCCAAAAAGTCACACCTTGTAATTGCTTGGGGCTACTTTCTCTCAATAGCGATCAGTGCGCGCTGTCACTGTTAACAGTTGTGTGCGAGCTAGCCAACAACTTTCATTAGTTGTTCGACAGTGTTTAGCAGCAGCAAATTGCTTTCCTCCTCAGTATACAAGTGCGCTTCCATGGCAGGGACAAAGAAACTACCACTGCTGCCTATGTTTTTGCTCCGTGTCATGGCTGAATCCTGAATGACTCCTATTTGTATAAATAGGGCACTACATAGGCAGCAGTGGTAGTTTCTTTGTCCCTGCCATGGAAGCGCACTTGTATACTGAGGAGGAAAGCAATTTGCTGCTGCTAAACACTGTCGAACAACTAATGAAAGTTGTTGGCTAGCTCGCACACAACTGTTAACAGTGACAGCGCGCACTGATCGCTATTGAGGGAAAGTAGCCCCAAGCAATTACAAGGTGTGACTTTTTGGACTACAAGGGTTTTGTTATGCTAATAAATCACTCATTCGAACACGAGCTGTTTTGAGAAGAAAAACGTGTTACTTTGCAGACCCCAGGAAACCTGCCGGAACTACTTGTGCACTGACCAACACTGGACAATATCTAGGCTCACAGAACACTGTCGGGGGTAAGTCAGTGTGGATGCACGACACTGCTGACGGGGATACCATATAGATTCATGTCAAAAATCCCGAACTATCCCTTTAAGTCTAGTCTAAATGCGGAATAAACGTGGAAACACTGTCGTTCAAGCCAGGTGCCTCTGTCAGCTCTGGGGGCTAAGCACCCCCACCCAAAGATCAGATGCTAGAATCGCCCCTGCTGCTCCCGTTGTCATTTCAGAGAGCCGGTTCTCCGACACATCACTACATTTGTTTTGTGAAAGACTACTGATCGTCTTTGAGCAACGGTGTTACGAACTAAATCAAACTTTTTAGGTGTGCAATATTGGAAAAAGTGAAATGTGGTTGGTCGCTGTGAGTGCACAGTGAACTATTATCTAGGCTACTGAGCTATTGGGTTTGAAAAGGGTAGCCTGCATGTTGCATTCTCCGCTATTGAAGGCGTATGCCGTTACACATGCAAAGTTGTGACTTTTTTGGCCTGACGTGACTTGCTCACTTCCCAAAAATATTTTAAGCTTAATGGCTTCCTGGAATTTTAAGAAAAAAAAACAACATTACAGTTCATGAGTCACCTGTCGTTCTCTGAGCTCTGCATGCAGGTCTGGGTGGTTGTCTTTTAAGTGTTTAGCAAGGTTGGAGGTGTTGCCAGACATGTTTTTAAACACCGTTTGCAAACGGGTGCATCTGAGTTTATTGGTTGGCCTTCCGCATCTGGGGTAAAGCCAAAATACTTCCATATTGCACTTCGCGCTCCTGGTTTGTCAACTAGGGGATTGACAGGTGCAGCAGCCATTCTCCTCTCCTGCTCCACTCAGCTGTAGCCTAGTTACAACGCGACGTCACGTGGTGAGTTTGCCGCGCTTTTGCAAGTACCGTTACTTTACAAATGCAGTATAGTACCGTTTTAAATGCCTCAGTACCGCGATACTATACTGGTACCGGTATACCGTGCAAGCCTAGTAAGCACATAAATGTAATAATTTTAGAAATATATCTCATCTCATTCTCATTATCTCTAGCCGCTTTATCCTTCTACAGGGTCGCAGGCAAGCTGGAGCCTATCCCAGCTGACTACGGGCGAAAGGCGGGGTACACCCTGGACAAGTCGCCAGGTCATCACAGGGCTGACACATAGACACAGACAACCATTCACACTCACATTCACACCTACGCTCAATTTAGAGTCACCAGTTAACCTAACCTGCATGTCTTTGGACTGTGGGGGAAACCGGAGCACCCGGAGGAAACCCACGCGGACACGGGGAGAACATGCAAACTCCACACAGAAAGGCCCTCGCCGGCCACGGGGCTCGAACCCAGGACGTTCTTGCTGTGAGGCGACAGCGCTAACCACTACACCACCGTGCCGCCCCTAGAAATATATCAAGACACAAAATGGGTGTAGATTTTCATATCATAGAAGAGTTGACTATTGTCCTTAGTGGAGGTCTGAGCTCTCTGAGTGCCCTTCTAGTTTACAGTGCATTTGGGATTTTTCCTTGTATGCAGCCATATTTTAACATCTAATACAGAAGGTGGTCATGGGCAAAAATTTTTGGGGCAACGTGCTCATGTATCCTCTTCCAGACAAATTTTCAACTGTTCCAAAAAAATTTTTTTTTTCCTATTATGGCCCTGCTTATGGATTATGCAGTGTGAAGGTCTTTGTTGTTGTTGTTTCCTGTGATAAGATGACGATCATTTGTCATGTAAAATTATTTTATGTGACCAGGCTTGTATTTGGTCACAGGCAACAGCAATGTCTGGTGAGTAAGGTCAGTTTTTGAAAAGAAGAAAAGTATTCACTATTTATTTTAAATATTTGTAGGTGATCCATAAGTGTAATAGTGTTAAGCAATTTAAAAAAGAAACTTGTGGAAATGCATTTTGAAAGAGGGAAAAGAAGGTAAACAGTTTCTCCTTTGTGTAAGTGGAATAATAAGATCTTTGGGGGGGTTTTTTTATATAATTTTTTTTTCCCATTCTCTTGAAAGGAGGCCCGTAACTGTAGAGACAGATGTTTGACGCCATGAATAATTTTTGCCTCCTTCATTGTTGAATCTCACCTCAAGCACTTGGAAAACTGGGCTCTTTTATTAATAATACTGAATTATAATAATTGCTACTCTATTAATTATTAATTAATATAGCTAATAAGTAGTGATTATTAAAATGTTATAAAATTGAGTTAATTTTTTAAAAATTATTAAAAAAGTAGTTATTATTATTAGTAGTAGTAGTAATACAAACAATTATTCATGGATTATAGATAATAATTAATGATTATTTTTGAATAATGAACATTGATATAACAATTGCACTGATGATGATTAGTTTAGTTATTACAACACATTGATTAATATTGATAATAATGGTTATGAAAGGTGACAGTTGTTTTTCTGTGTTTAATATAACGCTCTGATGATTGTATGACTGCATAAATAGGTTTATGCTGTTATCTGCTATAATGCAGAAGATACTCGAGAACTTCCTCAGCCAGCTGTGTACTGTACCACACTCAGACTGATTTTGCTGTCGGACACAAAATCACACATCATCAAAGATAATCTTTGGGGATTGAAATAATGCCGGCTAAGGTTGTTCAGCTGGTTCTACTTGCCGTTTATTGTTTTTGAAATGATTCACGATGTTTTCTCCAGTAAACCCCAGTCTTCTCCTTGCTGCTACAGTAGCTTTGCAGGCCCAGAACACACGGCTTTGCTTCAGCTGTTTGCGTGTCTAACAGCTGCCATTGATGCACCCTGTTGTTCACCAGTTGTGTGCATTCTTCTTAAAGTTAGTAAAAAAAATCTATTGCAGAAAACAGTTTTAAGTTGTCGTATTTATCATTTTCTTTGCCATGGTACAGTCTTAATTTTTCCATTTAGAGGTCTTGAAAAGGTCTTAAAAGTCTTTAAATTTGTACTTGAAAAATGTGCAGATGCCCTGTCATGTGTGTAAAATAATATTTATTAGAGTCAAAGAAATTTTTATTCTCACAGGAAACATTAGGTCCAAGTTGACATTATTTGTCATTATTTTTAAGACTTGTTTTCAATTATTAATTTCTGAATCAATTTTCCAGTCAAACACGGCAGTAATTGAAGGGCTCAATAATAAACATCTGGGATGTTGGTTGGTTGTGATTTGGAGACTCACTGCTGTAAAACCCCTGTGTATGGACCGGCCCGGCGCCGTGGGGGGGGCGAAAGGCAGCGTCGCCCCCTCGTGGCTACAGCCCCGCCCCCTCAACGGAGACTCAGATCACTTAATTGTTTTCTTATGAAAATATAATGTATTATAGACGTATTAATAATTTGCATTTTCAAATACGAAATATTAAGTGGTTGTGCATTGCACAAAAATACATTTCACATAAATCACCTGTTTTAGACATATGTATCAATCCTAACTGGGGATAGTTATTGTGGGTGTATGTGTGAAATGCTGACACAGCCGCGCACACACAGACCTGTGATAAGGACAAGGAGAAGGGTCGCGCGGGCGGGCGGGCGGGCGGGGGTTTTACATGCACACTTACAAGTGCACTGTCTCTGCAATATCCTGTAATATGCAGTCAAGTTTACGGGAGTAGTCTTTCCCCCACCGAATTAAACGAATTCAATCACAATATTGTGAATCCATTTTCTTTCTTTGTAGGCTAAGTTTATCTCCGTTTATGTTGGTGTATGTGTTCATATATGGTCCACTTTGTGCGCAAATAGCGTAAGAATATGTGTCGTTGACGTCACCCCCCATGCAGCGGGGGTGAAAATTCATCACTTCAGAGTGTTTAGTCCCCTACACGCCTAAACTGGGATCGCAGATTAAGTGGTTAGCGTTGACTCGGTGCGAGTCAGGAAGGCTATTACTGGTGCAGCCGCGGGGTCTGTTGATTTTTTTAACTTGTGATTTTGGCCGCCGAGCCAAGTACCTTAGACTTGCATTGACGTTTTGTTTTCATGCCGCGGAGCTATTTGTATGTATTTTAAATGTAAAGGACTTGCCTGTAGGTTTGTGTGTGTTGTTTTATGTTTGGCATCTTTCCGGTTGTAACGCGTGTCTGTGAGAAAATTGGAGGGGAGGGTTAACAGGTGGGCACGGGGGTTGATAAAGCGCAACTGCACTTGTTCTGAAATTTCTTCCTACCTATAATTTCTTCCTACCCGTAGCGGAAATTTATAGCTGTATCTGATATTTTGTCCTACCTTGTGAAAATATCCTACCAGCACATATATCTTCTTCCCTCTGTGTTCAGGGTGGTAGCAAATTATTATAGACATATAACCCCTATAAATATCTGCTTCCCTCCATGTTTTAGGTGGTAGCACATTATTATAGATATCAAATCCCCATAAATATCTGCTTCCTCTGTGTTCAGGGTGGTAGCAAATTATTATAGACATCAAAACCCCTATAAATTTCTGCTTCCCTCCATGTTTTAGGTGGTAGCACATTATTATAGATATCAAATCCCCATAAATATCTGCTTCCTCTGTGTTCAAGGTGGTAGCAAATTATTATAGACATATAACCCCTATAAATATCTGCATATTTATGGGGATTTGATATCTATAATAATGTGCTACCACCTAAAACATGGAGGGAAGCAGATATTTATAGGGGTTATATGTCTATAATAATTTGCTACCACCCTGAACACAGAGGAAGCAGATATTTATGGGGATTTGATATCTATAATAATGTGCTACCACCTAAAACATGGAGGGAAGCAGAAATTTATAGGGGTTTGATGTCTATAATAATTTGCTACCACCCTGAACACAGAGGGAAGAAGATATATGTGCTGGTAGGATATTTTCACAAGGTAGGACAAAATATCAGATACAGCTATAAATTTCCGCTACGGGTAGGAAGAAATTATAGGTAGGAAGAAATTTCAGAACACCTGGCCTGGTATGGACACATTCAGTAAGTAATTTCAGTGGATGAACCTTTTACCTTTGGCTACTATCAGCACCTTTGCGTCACAGCAGGAGAAGCAGTGCAGAAGGGATTTGGATCTGATGTTAAAGTTGAGTAAAGCAGCAATACAGCCAAGTTTAGCCAGACCGAGCCACATCCACATGAAACAAGGCTCGTTGCCTAAGAACAAGGCCACAATGTCACCCTCCTTCAGTCCAGCCACCTTCTGCAAAGCATGAGCCACTTTATTACTCTGTCTGTCCACATCCAAGTACGAGTACGTCTCCCCCATGAAGTAGATGAAGGGTTTGTGTGGGTGCTTCCTCACAGCATCCAGAAAGCAGTCGAGAATGCTGTACAAGCGAGCTCTCCTCCTGTAGCGCTCCATGCGCAATCCTAAGTGCAAAATCTTCAGAATGTACATGCAGTCCTGGGTGAAGTATGGACACAAAGTCCAGAGCAGCACGGGCAGCGCGCACAGCGCAGCCACGAGCAGAGTCAGCCACATGGATGTGTCCATGCCAGTACAGCCACAGGTTCCAGCAAGCTCCAAG
This sequence comes from Neoarius graeffei, assembly GCF_027579695.1. Taxonomy (NCBI): domain Eukaryota; kingdom Metazoa; phylum Chordata; class Actinopteri; order Siluriformes; family Ariidae; genus Neoarius; species Neoarius graeffei. The sequence continues at coordinate 69,580,749 of NC_083570.1, forward strand.
TGCAGCACTGTGAAATGCCACAAGCGCTCAAGATCCTTTCCTTTCCATGAATTCACTTTGGAGTTGCCAGATTGAAAGTTAAATCCACTTGGAAGGGATACTGGGGTACAAATTTCTGTTACGCATGCAGGATGAGTCGAAACTTCCTCTGCAGTGAGAATCCTGATCAAGTGACAATACTGAAGCTGATTAGTTTATCACCTGCTTTATCTGAGAGGGTTTACTTTTTCCTGCTGACTTGCACAAAAGGTCTGACTGTCTGTCTGTATGCAACCCTGAGAGCTCAGAGAATGAAGGACTGGGAGAAAGGTTTGACAACTCAAGGTGCACTTTATTTTTCCTTTGAGAGGTCACTTTTTTCAGTGACTTTAGTTTCTTTCTCTCTGTGTGAGTGAAGAGAGCGAGAGAAAGAGAGAGAAAGCGTGCTCTGGGTCGGTCTGTCTCTCTCTCATCTTACTGGCTTCTCCCTGAAAGAACACAAGACACACCTCAGTAACCTGCCAGTTAAACACAGGTGAACCTCACCACGTGCTACCTACAGGTTCTACTGGGCTCACAGTTGATGCTCGATCGGTCCTCACTGCCACCCTGTATGATCTGCATTTCATAAAATTCATAAATCATGTAGACTAAGAAAACGTTAAATGGTAGGAAATTAAAATGTTCTAATACTAAAAACGAGGACCCAATCAAGAGATTAAAAAAAAGGTGGTACAAGAGCCATCCATCCATTATCTGTAGCTGCTTATGCTGTGCAGGGTCGCAGGCAAGCTGGAGCCTATCCCAGCTGACTACGGGTGAAAGGCGGGGTACACCCTGGACAAGTCGCCAGGTCATCACAGGGCTGACACAGACACAGACAACCATTCACACTCACACCTGTTTCCTTTGAGAGGTCACTTTTCAGTGACTTTAGTTTCTTTCTGTGTGAGTGAAGAGAGCGAGAGAAAGAGAGAGAAAGCGTGCTCTGGGTCTGTCTGTCTCTCTCATCTTACTGGCTTCTCCCTGAAAGAACACAAGACACACCTCAGTAACCTGCCAGTTAAACACAGGTGAACCTCACCACGTGCTACCTACAGGTTCTACTGGGCTCCTCACCGCTCATAGTTGATGCTCGATCGTGCCTCACTGCCACCCTGTATGATCTGCATTTCATAAATCATGTAGACTAAGAAAGGCGGGGTACACCCTGGACAAGTCGCCAGGTCATCACAGGGCTGACACATAGACACAGACAACCATTCACACTCACATTCACACCTACGGTCAATTTAGAGTCACCAGTTAACCTAACCTGCATGTCTTTGGACTGTGGGGGAAACCGGAGCACCCGGAGGAAACCCACGCGGACACGGGGAGAACATGCAAACTCCACACAGAAAGGCCCTCGCCGGCCACAGGGCTCGAACCCGGACCTTCTTGCTGTGACACCACATACCGCCGTGGTACAAGTTAATACTTTTTTATATATATATATATATTTGAATAGTTTTTATGTTTGAAGGAAATCGTCCACTAATAAATCAAATCTAATATAATTAAGTGCAGAACAGCCACAGATAATGTAGACCAGCAACAGCAGCACTGACACACCCATAGGTATGCAGGCTTGTTGCTGAATTTGTTTCTATGCTGTCTGATAGATTGATGCACCTAAGCTTTCATTTCCACGTTTGTAATCAAATAGTTTATTCTATGTGTTATTTGTAGCTTGGCCATTTGTTCATGAAGAAAATTGGGAGGGGGTAATGAGAAATGACTAGCAGAAATTTTTCACTCATCTGGTGTTTTCTGCAACACCATGTGAATGTTCGGTGGAATGACGCATGGGCCGAGGTGTGTTCTGTACGGTATGGTAGTCAATAAATGCCAAAACTATATACAATTCTAATACAAGAAAGGCTTTAAAACAAGGACAGTAGAAACTATTAAAAAAGATTGATGGACACAACTGTTTGTTTTTCCCCACAAATACTGATTTCAGTTGAAACTTTTATAATTCACGAAAACAGACTGGGCAGAGGAATAAACATTTAAACTTCATGCTGCGTCATTCTACCGGACTTGATGGTAAAATGCTTAAAATAAAATAATTTAGCTGTTCAAGAAGACGACTGCCAGTCTTGTTTACCTAGTTTCTCACATTTCCATAATTTAGGTCAGAAGTCACAGATGCAGCACAAATGGAATTAATACCCTGCAGCTCTAACAATTAGTTTAAGGATGCTGAATATCCTCGTTTTTGCTCAGAGGTAAACACTGGCTTTGATGTAGACAACAAACTACATGAATCGGCTGAAATATCCTAAACATGAACCACATTTAGAAAACGGCTATTAACAGAGATTTGCCAGTCTGCAGATTCTCCTGCAACATGGCAACCACATTCTTCAGCATTTCGAGTGGGTGGAGTTTATAATGGAACATACATTGTTTTGGCTTTGGGCCAAAAGAACTGTTGCATAGGAAGAGAGATGTGATGCTGTTGTATGCACTATTACAATCCGCATAATGTGAGGAACAAAACATTGACAGTGTCAGTGTTTTAATATATTTACCTGTAAATGGCACGGTGGTGCTCACTTTAGTTTTTGTTCCTTTTATAATTTTTTTTTTTGTAGTAATGTGTCCATGATAGATTTTAGAAGAAAGAAGAAACCTTTGTCACATGCACACTTCAAGCACAGTGAAATTCATCCTCTGCATTTAACCCATCTGAAGCAATGAACACACGCACGCACACAGAGCAGTGGGCAGCCCAAAGCGCCCGGGGAGCAGTCAGGGGTTCGGTACCTCGCTCAAGGGCACCTCAGCCCAAGACTGCCCCACGTCAACCTAACTGCATGTCTTTGGACTGTGGGGAAACCCACGCAGTTATGTGATTTCCTAGGACCACATTGGAAATGTGTTTTCACTTTCATGTGTTATATTATTTACTGAATAAATCAAATCAAAAGGTTCTGGGTTCAAGCCCAGTGACCAACAGGGCCTTTCTGTGTGGAGTTTGCATGTTCTCCCTGTGTCTGTGTGGGTTTCCTCCAGGTGCTCCAGTTTCCCCCACAGTCCAAAGACATGCAGGTTAGGTTAATTGGTAGACATGGGGTAATCGTAATTTTACTCAGGAAACGTGCTGTAATTGTAATCATAGGTACCAATAATGGTAATTATATAACAAAATTGTCTCATCTCATCTCTAGCCGCTTTATCCTGTTCTACATGGCAAAAATATAAGTGAAGAACATTGGTACCTTGTGTATACTGAACATCTTTTAGTCCATTTACCTGCAAGGTCAGTAGACGTTTAGGGTATTTTCTGGCACTCTGATGATTTTGATGTGCTCTGATTTTATCAATTTCAACAAATCTAAGCAGTATTTTCAAAGTCATATTACTTTTTTGTGTTCAGCTACAATAATATCTATGTAGTATGTATGTTATGATTGTCTCATCTCATCTCATTATCTGTAGCCGCTTTATCCTGTTCTACAGGGTCGCAGGCAAGCTGGAGCCTATCCCAGCTGACTACGGGCGAAAGGCGGGGTACACCCTGGACAAGTCGCCAGGTCATCACAGGGCTGACACATAGACACAGACAACCATTCACACTCACATTCACACCTACGGTCAATTTAGAGTCACCAGTTAACCTAACCTGCATGTCTTTGGACTGTGGGGGAAACCGGAGCACCCGGAGGAAACCCGCGCGGACACGGGGAGAACATGCAAACTCCACACAGAAAGGCCCTCGCCGGCCACGGGGCTCGAACCCAGGACCTTCTTGCTGTGAGGCAACAGTGCTAACCACTACACCACCGTGCCACCCTGTTATGACTGTACTTTAAAAAAATAACATGAAGATGTTCTAAAATGCAGTTTTAGAACTGTGTTGGAATGTGTGTGTGTGTGGGGGGTCGGGAACCCATGACCTTACCCATTGTGATGAACTGTTTTGGTCACCTGAGGTGATTGTGTTCAGTCTCAGGAATGCATCAAGCACAAAAATTTAAATCTGCTCCATTGATTTGGATAATTAACTGTCCATCAAAAAAGTGTATGTCCTATTGTTTTGGGATAAAGGCTTGGCAGTGGGAGGGGTATTCACTGAGAAGGGCAAAAGATTTCCATTCACATTCAGTGAAAAGAGTGAAAACCAACTCTTAATCCCATCAGATTAACTCTTAATCCCATCAGGTCAAGTTACAATGGGTAAGGTCATGGTTTTTTCCACACACATGCCAACACAGGTCTAAACCTTTTTTTTTTTAACAGCTTCATTTATCTGTTATTTGACTTTATTTTGGTATTTGACTTTAGTCAGTGTCTTAAAATGAACTCTTGTACTGTTATTCAGTTCAGAGCCACAACCAACTCTGTTACTCTGTCACACAATTACTCTGTAATTTTGCTCCAACTCCAAATTTTACTCTCCAAACTCAAAATAGAGCAAAATGAACTATTTTGAGGAAAATACTTTTAACTCGGGGGGGATTGCTATCATTTTTCTTGTGTATGCACTACAGCGCGCACACAGACCGATCTGCTCATCAGAAATAGAAGAAAGAAATTTTCACATATAGTCTCTTGCACTTTAATGTACACTGGCCAGTTTTACATTACATTTTACGTTAATAAGAGACTATATGTGAAAACATACATAATGAAAAATTATAATAAATGTTGCAAGTAAAACTAATGTTCTCATTCAAAATGAGTCTGAGTAATAATATTGGGTCACTGTCAGCCCCTGCAGAACTTGATCAGGCAACTGAATGCCTTTTTCAGCTCACTTCAGCTCGCTTCAGCTCACTTCAGCCCGACACGGCTCGCGTTTCGACTACCAAAAACCAGCACGACTCAGCTCGTTTCAGCCCTGCTTAGCCCCTAAAACTCGCACCGTTTTGGAGTGGGGCTGAAGCGAGCCAAGCCGTGCCGACTGAGGTTGGGGGCGTGAGCAGACACTCCCCTGTGCACTGATTGGTGAGGAGGAGTGTCCTCACATGCCCACACACGCCCCGCGAGCGCGCTGGGATCTGTAAACACCGCAAACCCGGAAGAAGAATAATTACGAATTACGAGAATTTCTGAAGCCTTATGCGCCTCGCCTCATCTATACGCTCTTGCCAGTATCTGTCCGCGTTGTCGGTGACAACAAGCCACAGCACCGAGACCAGCAACACTAACGACTCCATGTCCTCCATGTTTATTGTTTACTATTCGGGTCGTGAGACTACCGCTTAAAAGCTCACTGAATCAGTGACATACAGAGCATCGTGGACGAGTTCGCGGAGCGCAAGGCTCGCCGTATGCCCTTCAAATAATGCGCGCAGTAGGCTATTGATGTTTTATTATGAGCCATGTACAGTATGTCGCCGAATGTTTTTTTGTTTCTGAGTTACATGTTCGTTTGAAGGACTTAATGTACAAAATAACATAGTTGCACCCCGTAGTGTTGAAATTGGTAAACACAGTGCATTCAGTGAGGTTTGCACCGCCCTCCTTTTATTTCTGACTCTTCCTGTCACCGCTGCAACCTCTGAGCGCTCATTCGTATGCCCTTCAAATAATGTGCGCAGTATAGGCTATTGATGTTTTATTATGAGCCATGTACAGTATCCTAATGTTTTTTGTTTCTGAGTTACATGTTCGTTTGAAGGACTTGATGTACTAAATAACATAGTTGCACCCGGTAGTGTTGAAATTGGTAAACACCGCAGTTGCGGACATTTTGTAGCCTAAAATGATGTTATGATAAGCTTTAATAAAGGGCCCGGTCATTTGCCCCGCCCCCGGCCCGGCTCTGACTTGTTCCGCCACTGTCACTGATGTCACTGTTTGCGCTGCTTAACGGCATCACATGACGTCCACCCACTTTCGCTAACTCCACCCAATGTGTCCACCCAATGTGTCCACCCACTTCCAGCCAGCACGGTTCAGCGCGGTTGTAGTCGAAATGCAACTCCAACAGCCCCGCTCAGCCCGACTCAGCTCGACTCAGCACGGCACGGCTCAGCCGCGTTTGTAGTGGAAAAGCGGCATTAGAGTCAACGTTCCACCATACTTTAGATAATGTAGCTCCTCTTAAATGGAAAATGGTCAGAGACAAAAAATTAGTACCCTGGTATAATGATGACACTCGCACATTAAAACAGACCACTCGAAAATTGGAACATAAAGGACGTCAAACAAAAATTGGTAGAGTGTTCAAATTAGCTTGGAAGGAGAGCTTCCTGATGTATAGAAAAGCTCTTAATGCTGCTAGATCAGCATATCTCTCCTCTCTAATAGAAGATAACAAAAATAATCCTAGATTCCTATTTAATATTGTAGCAAAATTAACCAGGAATAAGTCCACTATAGACACATGCACACCTGTAGTATGTAGTAGCAACGACTTCATGAATTTTTTTAATGACAAAATTGAAAATATCTGACAAATTCTAACTACTAATTTAAGGTCAGACAATGTAAGTGACCCTGTAGTTAACAATATAACTGTATCAGATCAGCAATTAGTGTTTTACTCCCCTTAGAGAAATTGAATTACTTTCATTAATCTCTGCATCAAAATCCTCAACTTGTGTACTAGATCCCTTACCTACACGTCTATTCAAACAGATAATACCTGAAGTAATTGAACTGCTTCTAAAAATAATAAATTCTTCTCTTACGATTGGCTATGTACCCAAATCCTTTAAACTAGCAGTTATCAAACCCCTGATTTAAAAAAAACCTGACCTTGATCCCTGTCAGCTGTCCAATTATCGGCCAATATCAAACCTCCCCTTTATCTGCAAGATCCTTGAAAAAGCTGTGGCACAGCAGTTATGCTCATATTTACATAGGAATAACATCCATGAAATGTATCAGTCAGGATTTAGACCTAATCATAGCACAGAGACAGCTCTGGTTAAAGTAGTAAATGACCTATTGTTGGCGTCTGATCAGGGCTGTGTCTCGCTGCTTGTGTTGCTTGACCTTAGTGCAGCATTTGATACCATTGATCACTCCATTTTTCTAGATAGACTAGAAAATGTTGTGGGAGTTAAGGGAACAGCCCTCTCCTGGCTCAGGTCTTATTTAACTGATCGCTATCAGTATGTTGATGTAAATGGTGATTTTTCTAGACATACTGAGGTAAAGTTTGGTGTTCCACAAGGTTCTGTCTTGGGTCCACTGCTTTTTTCTTTATATATGTTACCTCTGGGGGCGGCATGGTGGTGTAGTAGTTAGCGCTGTCGCCTCACAGCAAGAAGGTCCGGGTTCGAGCCCTGTGGCCAGCGATGGCCTTTCTGTGCGGAGTTTGCATGTTCTCCCCGTGTCCGCGTGGGTTTCCTCCGGGTGCTCCGGTTTCCCCCACAGTCCAAAGACATGCAGGTTAGGTTAACTGGTGACTCTAAATTGACCGTAGGTGTGAATGTGAGTGTGAATGGTTGTCTGTGTCTATGTGTCAGCCCTGTGATGACCTGGCGACTTGTCCAGGGTGTACCCCGCCTTTCGCCCGTAGTCAGCTGGGATAGGCTCCAGCTTGCCTGCGACCCTGTAGAACAGGATAAAGCGGCTAGAGATAATGAGATGAGATGTTACCTCTGGGTGATGATATTTGTAAGCATGATATTAGTTTCCACTGTTATGCTGATGACACACAGTTGTATGTTTCTGCAAAACCGGATGAGAGACACCAGCTTAATAGAATTGAGGAATGTGTTAAGGACATTAGACACTGGATGCTTATTAACTTCCTTCTGCTTAACTCTGACAAGACTGAAGTACTTGTACTTAGAGCACATGCAGCTAGAAGGAAGTTTTCTGATTACACAGTGACTCTGGATGGCCTTTGTTTCTTCATGTGCAGCAGTAAAAGACCTCGGCGTGATTATTGACCCCAGTCTTTCATTCGAAACTCACATCGATAACATTACCTGGATAACTTTCTTTCATCTCAGAAATATTGCTAAGAACAAAGAAATTGAATGTCACTACATGATGCGGAAAAACTACACTAAGTAACTTTAAAAACGCACATTGATAAAACTTGCTGAATTCGTGCTGAGTTTATCTCAAGAAGAAAAGAAATACATCACAATGGAAAAATAACTTCGTTCCGCCCGAATAAGTTCCAAATCTGTGCTCAAATCAGAATTTAAGGGAGTTGTACTCAATAACGTACAATATGACTCGGGTAGTCAATGACATGGACAGGCTTTAATTTTCAAACAAATTTTGCATACACTGTACACACACAATCTTGCCTATAAATACCCGGGGGAAATGATGGGAAAATTGTCATTATTGAAGATGCCACGCCTGAGCCAAAATCAACGTGAACAGGCCATCGGGATGTTGCGTGCCGGAAGTACACAGACAGAGGTCGCCCGACACTTCGGTGTTCATCATTCGACCGTTTCCCGTTTGAGTCAGCGTTACAGACAGACAGGGAGCGCCAGGGATCGTCCACGCCCTGGTCAGCCTCGAGTCAGGACGCCAGTTCAGGATCAGCACATCAGGCTAGCTCACCTCCGTGACAGATTCCTGACACCCTCAGTCACTGCTGCTGAGACCCCTGGACGACACAGACCCAGAATCTCCAGCATGACGGTCCGAACATGGACCAACTGTCACTTTGATTTTTTTTATTGTGAATTAATTCTTGAGTTTGACAATAACTGTCCTTTATCGATGTTTCAAGATGTGTGTGCATTACATACAATATCATAAATTTCAAATATATGCATGGATCTAAAGTGATATCGTGTTGAATTCCATTGTGCGTTTTTAAAGTTACTTAGTATAGTTCATGCTTTCGTTACCTTCAGGTTGGATTATTGTAATGCCTTACTGTCTGGATGTTCCAGTAAGCACATAAACAAGCTCCAGTTAGTTCAAAATGCAGCAGTAAGAGTCCTTACTAGAACTAGAAAATATGACCACATCACCCCTGTCTTATCCACACTGCATTGGCTCCCAATCAAATTTCGTATTGATTATAAAATACTACTATTGACCTTTAAAGCACTGAATGGTCTCGCACCACAGTATCTGCCACGCCTACTTAGATCAAAAGGTGCAGACTATCTGCCGGTACTTCGTATAGTGAAGGCTACATCAGGGGGCAGAGCCTTTTCTTACAAAGCCCCAGTTATGGAACAGCCTTCCAAGTAATGTTCGGGAATCAGACACAGTCTCAGCATTTAAGTCTAGGCTGAAAACATATCTGTTTAGTCAAGCCTTTTGTTAATGGTGTTTATGAAGTAAAGGAGTAGATCTGGAGGGTCCTCAGACGTAGAGTGTTTTGGTAAACTGGGATGTATGGATGCCGTCAGTCCCCACTCACTTGCTCACTCGAGTTTGTTGACGGTGTAGTGGCTGGCTGCTTTATGTCCCGGGACGTCCTCATGCCTGTGTTACCTTCTGACTCTCTCCTTTTAGTTATGCCGTCATAATTAATTTTGTCGGAGTCCCTGCTTGTACGCTGCGCAAAATGGATACTGTTCCTACTTATTCAGGTGACAGTGGGCATACCTAACAACCTGTGTTTTCTCCCCCCACCATCTGTCCCTCTGAGTTACATGTCAATCCTGAGATTGAGATGCTGACCTCTTCTGCTCCTCAGACCTGCCTGATCCATCCTGACGCCCTACGTCTGGTTGGAGTCTCATCACATCGCTCCTGTGGAGGACGGCCACATATGGACAGTTGAAAGTCAGACTTGGAAGACGCTCTGGACACTCACAGTAATGCTTTTATGGCCGAGGACTACGGTTGACTTGCTAACTTTAGGACTGCAGTTGTCATGAACAGTTTTACACTCAAGTTTCCATCAATGAAGAGTTTATAACATCAACGAAACAGACTTCATCTTAACACTGTTATAGTCATGTTGTCTGTTGTTGCCCAAATGAGGATGGGTTCCCTTTTGAGTCTGGTTCCTCTCGAGGTTTCTTCATGTTGTCTGAGGGAGTTTTTCCTTGCCACCGCCGCCACAGGCTTGCTCATTGGGGATAAGCTAATTTTATGTTTAAAGTCATTCAAATTCTGTAAAGCTGCTTTGCGACAATGTCTGTTGTTAAAAGCGCTATACAAATAAACTTGACTCGACTTGTTTTTCCTTTATCATTTCATTCATTGAATAATAATGCTCGTAAGTGCCTAAATTTGTCCCCAAATAAGTCAAAAACACTTGTCCATCACAGAATTTGGCATAGTATTTGCTGTAATCATAATTGGGGTACCTGTGATGTAATCTAATCCTAATCGAGTTAATGTAATCACCCAAGTCTACTACGTGGTGGCTCTAAATTGAACATGAATGTCTCTGTGTCAGTCCTGTGATGACCTGGCAACTTGTCCAGGGTGTACCCTGCCTCTCACCCATAGTCAGCTGGGATAGGCTCCAGCTCGCCCGTGACCCTGCACAGGATAAGCAGCTACAGATAATGGATGGATGTTAAATGGAACTCGCATACTTTCAGGTACAGGACCAGCATTAAGGGTTTTTTTTTTGTTTGTGTTTTTTGAAATAAACATTTAATGAAAAGTTTTAAAAGTTTAATTCACCAAAAGCAGTACAAAGAGCAGTTTAAGAAATCCTGAAAATCACTTAACACATTCAGTCAAATATCACAGTGCTAATGGGGACGGGGGGACACAAAATAAAAATGAACCATTTTATTCCTCAATCAGACACACCGGGCTGTCAAGGCCACTGTCCTGCTGACATGTTTTGAACTGAGAGAGTAAACTTTTAGGACATGCTCTATGGCACACCTCTGAGCCTGGAATTGGCTCCCTGCTCCTAGTCATTTTCGTGCTTGCGTAATCCTTGGATTTCACCACCAATGGCTTTTTAGAAATCTCTTTGTAAACAGCTACATCAGACTTATCACCTACAAACACTCCAAAGTCCAGATCATCCACTGCAGGTCCAGTCAATGAGAGAGTGTTCAGTGGATTTTTGCTATGGGAGGTGGTAGTTAGGTGAATGTTATTGGTAAAAGTGGATCCATTACTGGATAAACTCCAGTCACTCGGGCCATCATCTCTCACAGGTGCCTCTTCAACCAGAAAAGACTCAACACTCACTTGAGGAGTAAAACGCTCACTGGCTTTTCCTGCTTCTATCCCCCTCAGGTACTCCTCCCTGCTATGCTTCCTCAAGGTCACATTAACAAAGCCAACAGTACTACAATACATATTAGATGAAGGAAAATCACACTTGTCATGATGAGTGTGCAGTGACTGTGGAGTGGCAGGTTCAGTTACTTCAGGACCTTTAGCACCATTCATCTTCACAGACTGAAAGTCAGGCGCAGAGGCCTCGCCTGTAGTCTTCATTTTGGCCGTTTGAGCTGCAGCGCTGGTCTCAGTGAGGACTTTAACTGGCTGGTGTTGCTCATCCCTGCAAATCTTATGAGACTCCTTTACGGAACGGTGGCTTTGGCTTGATGCAGCACATGATACTTTGGCAGGATGGTCAACTTTAGAGTTTCCTGTAGAGCTTGATGACGGTTCTGTGATGAAGAAAAACATGAGTTTTCTATTTAAAAGCATTACGACTTACTAGTCCTACTACGAATAATAATAACAGCAAATCAATCAATCAATACCCTTTAGATCCTGATTTCTTTGAAGTTTCTTTTTGGCTACAGGAGTCTCCAGCACTTTAGCCATAGCAGCCAGTTTACTGGCAGCATTGATGATTTTCTTCTCAGCACTGGGTTTTAAAGATGAAGATAACCAAAACTGATGAGGCAGTTTATTTTTATTTATTTATATATATATATATATATATATATATATATATATATATATATATATATATATACACACACACACAGTGGTGGGCAAAAGTTTACATACCCCAACAGAATGTTTCGTTTCTTGCCCATTTCTAAGAGAAATTGAATGATAATACACAAAAACCTTTATTTCACTTGTGGTTAATGGTTGGCTGAAGCTATTTATTGCATTCATTACTGCGTTTACTCTTTGAAAACCATGAAAACAACAAAAACTACCTAAATGACCCTGATCAAAAGTTTACATACCCCTGTGAATTGGCCTGAAAACCTGTACACAATTTGACATAAACAGGACTGAATGGCAATTAAAGGCAACTACCTTCACCTGTGATCTGTTTTCTTCTAATTAGTGGGTGAAAATAAAAGTCAGTAAATTGCTGGACTTTTGAGAGAACCTTTTATCCCTCATCCAGTGCTGCGCGTCATCTTTGAGATTGAGCCATGGGAAAATCAAAGGAATTGTCAAAGGACCTGCGTGAAAAGGTAGTTGAACTTTATAAAATCAGGGAAGGGATATAAGAAAATATCAAAGCAATTAAAAATGTCAGTCAGCACTGTTCAAACAATAATCAAGAAGTGGAAAGTCAGGGGCTCTGTAGACACCAAAGCCCGTTCAGGTAGACCAAGAAAAGTTTCACCCACCACTGCTAGAAGAATTGTGCGTGATGTAAAGAAGCAGCCCCAAATAACATCTGGTGAACTTTGAGATTCTCTGAAACAAGTTGATGTGGATGTTTCAAAGAGTACAATTAGGAGACTCTTGAGAAGAAATGGGCTGCATGGGAGAGTTGCCAGAAGAAAGCCCTTTCTACGCAAATGCCACAAAGAAGCCCATCTACGATATGCCAGACTGCACAGAGACACACCCCAAACCTTCTGGCAAAAAGTTGTGTGGAGTGATGAGACCAAAATTGAACTTTTTTGGGCACAACACTAAACGCTACATCTGGCGAGGAATCAACAAGGCCCATGATGAAAAAGTACACCATTCCCACAGTGAAACATGGTGGTGGATCTCTGATGTTTTGGGGATGTGTGAACTACAAAGGCACTGGAAATTTGGTAAGAGTTGATGGCAGGATGAATGCAGTCACTTATCAAAAAATACTGGAGGAAAATCTATACGCCTCAGTCCGGAAGCTGCGCATAGGACGAACTTGGACATTCCAGCACGACAATGATCCAAAACGCAAGGCCAAATCAACTTGTCAGTGGCTACAACAGCATAAAGTGAAGGTCTTAGAGTGGCCATCTCAGTCTCCTGACCTCAACATTATTGAGCCACTCTGGGGAGACCTCAAACGTGCAGTCCATGCAAGACAGCCCCAGACTTTACAGGAACTGGAGGCTTTTTGCCAAGAAGAATGGGCAGCTTTACCATCTGAAAAGATAAAGAGACTCATTGACAACTATCACAAAAGACTTCAAGCTGTTATTGATGTTAAAGGGGGAAATACACAGTATTAAGAATTGGGGTATGTAAACTTTTGATCAGGGTCATTTGTGTAGTTTTTTTGTTGCCATAATGGTTTAAAAAGAGTTAACATTTTCTTGACAATAAATGGCTTCAGCCAACCATTAACCACAAGTGAAATAAAGGGTTTTGTGTATTATCATTCAATTTCTCTTAGAAATAGCCAAGAAACAAAACATTCTGTTGGGGTATGTAAACTTTTGCCCACCACTGTGTGTGTGTGTATATATATATATATATATATATATATATATATATATATATATATATATATATATATATATATATATATATATGGCCATGAAGAGAAAAGAAAGGAGGGGGGGGAACCACCACCCACAAACCCAGAATGACGAAGGAAAATGGTCCCAATCTTACCCATTGCTCTGGCCCCCCTCCTCCAGGAGCTCGTGCAGACAGGTGAGGTAGTACCTGCGCATCCTGCGGGCCGTGTCCTGCCTCTCTCTCAGGACCTCGGCTCTGATCAGCTCCGCTGCTCGCTCTTTGCTCTCCTGCAAGTAGCGCAGCATGTCACCTGCAAAACACATGGGTGTTAACCGCAGACAATGCAAACAAAGATTTAAACAAATACTCCATAAATAGCACTATAACCTAATAGAAGATTGAGAGAAATACAGACCTCTTATTTTTTGCACAGCTTTCATATATTGTTCGTTCATTTCCTCAAGACCAGCATGAAGAATCTGTTGACTGACTGCACCACTGTAATAAATGATAATCCTTAAATTTAACACTGGCCTGGAAGTCCAAATGCAGATTAATGTTTTTATATTTCAGGCAGAAACCTTTATTAAAAATAAATAAATAAATAAAAAAATACAAACCCTGACTCCTTGCATACAGACAATTTAGCCTGCTCAACTGCTTTTGCATGAGCTTCCTTCTCTTTTTGCAAAATGTCTTCATGCTCTTCTAAAAAATAAATTAATTAAAATCACTAACATTCATAAACGAAAGAAGGTGCCAAAGGAACAGAATATTTACAGTAGATGTGTGTTAATATTGTGGACGCTAAAGCAGAGTACCAACAACCTTTGAGTTTGTGCAGCGTGCTCTTGTGCTCTCGGACTGTGTGCTGGAGCTGACGACAGGCCTTCTCCAGATGCCTCTGAAGCTCCCGACTCTTCTTCTGGAGCCTGCCTATGGTGTCATTACAACTCTTGCTGCTACAGGCACTTTCCTTCCTTTGGAGCAATGAGCCTGCGAAGTACAACATGCAAGTGTTCGTGCCACCTCAAAAAAAAAATTAACGATCTCAAACAATAAGAGCAATTCTCGCAGTATGAGTGCACATACTACGAATATGATTGAGCTCCTTTTCATGTTGTTCTTGGGTTTCCTTCAGCACATGCCTCAACTTTTCCTCACTGCTCTGTAGCATAAAAAGATATTAGTTTGTATATTACAACTTAGGTCACACAAAGAAAAACCTCAGAAAAGACTAATACATTTGCATTTTAATGAACATACATAAATACTATGAATAGAGATAAGGTTGAAAATGCAGGCGTATTCTGTGCACACGCGATTACAAAAGACAAGGATCATTTTCCTGAATAAATAAATGACCAAGTATAATATTTTTGTCTCACCTGTTTAATTGGGCTCTCTTTACCTACTTTTAGGATTTATGTGAAAGTCTGATGGTCATATTTATGCAGAACTATAGAAAATTCTCAAGGGTTCACAAATTATCGAGTACCACTGTACACTGCTAAATGTACATGACCACAATCCTCTCTTATTGAAAAAGTAGCTCTATCCTTGAAAGGATGACATACATAGGCAACAATTTTAATTCCATTATTAAAATATGCAAAAATAGCTGACTGAGCAATTAAAGAATTATTCTACAAAAATTACACATTTTTTAGTACAAGGAAGCATGATGAAATTATTATTTATTGTAACTCATGTATGTAAACATGATTTGCAACTAAAGACACAACTGTCATGGCAATATTGGGCTTTCAGTGATTTCTTTGTTCCTTTTCTGTGGCAGAATGCTTGTACAACATGCGTCTTTAATAGTAAGAAAATAAACCAAGAATTTGGTGCACAAGTTTTAATTTATTTTGGGTTTTCTGAAATCAAAACAAGGTCAAAATTATACAGACACTCACTTAGATTATTCATTCAGTGGTGCTGAAAAGTTCCATAACTTGCCAAGGCCTCTTAACTTCCTGTTAGTGATGATTGACTACAGTTGGTCGCTTCTCTGTGCCAACATAAAAAGGATTTGGTTGACAGCACCCATTGGATTGACCAACACACAGTCCAATAGGAAAGTCCAAGGAGCTCAGTGCAGATCTGAGAAAAGCATAACAGACTTACGCAACTCAAGAATGTCTCTTGGAGCCATTTTTAAACAACTGCACATTCCAAGGCAATCAGTTCAAACAACTGCATTTAAATACAAGTTATTGGAAGGTGTAGCCACTTTGCCAAGCCACTTTTCTGGAAGAAAACCCAAACGGTCACTCTCAGCTGAGAGGAAAATCGTTTGGATTGTCAGGAACCACCAAGACACAGGCCTGCAAAGAACTGGAAGGTGCTGGAACACTGTCTACAGTCAAGAGACTTTTACATTGCCATGGACCGAGAGGCTGCCGTCCAAGAAAGAAAGAAAGAAAGAAAAAAAAGGCCCCTGTTGCAAAATGGACACCTTCAAGCTTGACTAAAGTTAGCAACTGACCACACAAAGAAAAAGCCTTCTGTACCTACCGTTAAGCACGGCAGCATCATAGTCTGGGGCTGGTTTGCTGCCAGTGGAATTGGTGCACTGCACAAAGTGGATGGAATCAAGAAGAACTGCCATCTCAGAATTTTTCAGAATAACCCCAAACCATTAGAAACATGGGCACAATTGGGTGTTCTGACAAGACAATGACCCCAAACACACATCAAAACTGGTAGTGTAATGGATAACGCAGGCTAACATGAAAAAAAGTCATGATCTCAACCCTATGGAAAATATATGGACCATCCTTAAAAGTTGGGTCCATGCCAGCAAATCAACAAATTTAAGTGAACTCTACCAATTTCTCCAAGAAGAGTGGTAAAATATCCAACCAGAATTCTGCCAGAAGCTTGCTGATGGCTAACACAAGCGTTTGGTCAAGGTGAAATTTGCTAAGGAACATTTAACTATATATATATTAGGCGTGCTGTATATACATTGACTCCGTGTTGACTTCAGAAACCCCAAAATAAATTAAAACTTGTGCACCAATTCTTTTTTCCCCCTCCCCTATTCAAGATACATGTTGTACAATCATTGAAATCCCAATAGTTCCATGTCATTCATGTCCATGTAAGTACACTTCTGACCGCAACTGTCTGCTACAAATGCAGTAAAGGTAAATTTAGATTAGGCTGGTGCGTTTTCAAAGGAGGTGGGCTGGCCGTTATCTGCATACTGATTATTTTTGTAGTTGAGCAACTACAAAACACTGAACCAGGTAACATGACAAACCTGCACCAACTCCTGCTTGGTACTGGCTACAGCTTTGGCCAGTGCCTCTCTGAACTGGTTCCTCAGTCTGGCCCTCAGGTCTCCTTCCCTGCTATCTCGCTCCTCAGCAACTTCTCTCCACTCCTGGACCTCCTTCAGCACCTCCTTTAACTCCACTAGCACCTCCTCTATTGATCGCTGCCGTTCTTCCCGCAATCTCAAAAAAAAAAAAGTTTTGCAATTACTGGCATGGTTTAGCAAATAGCGTGTATATCTATATGATAACACTATGCTTGGTTCAAAAGTTCAGTTATAGTGATCTTTGATTATTACTTGAGCTGTTGCTGACTCATCCACTCCTGCTCCTTGCTCTGCAAGGCTTCATGTAGATGGGTTTGCCCCTGTCTGATAGCCTCCTCCCGGGTCTCTTCTAGTCTTTTCTCCAGCTGTGCCTGATGCTTTTCCATTAGGCTCTCTTGGTCCCTCTGGAGTTGCATTTTAAGGCATGAAATCTCTTCTTGCTTTTCAGTGTTCCACAAAGCTCTTGCTGCAGAGAGCTCAGCTTTGAGGAGCCCCTTCTGCTCCTCACCAGAATACTCCAGCTGTTTTTTCTTCAGACAGTTCACCTCCTTTTGAAGCTCCTGGTTTCTGAACACGTAGTCCTCTAGCTCCTTACATTTTCTGCTCATTGTTTCCTGCAATTTGTCTTCAGCTGCTTTTATGGCTGAGGACACCTGGATGATTTAGATATAAAGGGCCTTTAGATCAGATAATAAATAGGTCTTTTGCTTACGCAACACTATTTTTTAAACTAATAATGTTAAGAGGAAGGCCCCCCCAGTGTGATAACAAGGACACATTTCTTAACATACAAAAAAAAAAAAAACCTGCAGCAATAGCGTCCAACCAAGTGGTGCGTTTGTCTTTAAATTCTACATTTCACTGAAATATAGTCTATGTATCAACTCCAAAATCAGAACAAATTGGGACGGTATGGAAAATACAAACAATATTTTAAAAGCAGCGATTTCTAAATTTATTTTGACTTGTATTTCATTGCAGACCGTATGAACCCAAGATATTTCATGTTTTGTCTAGTCAGCTTCATTTCATTAGTTAATATACAGCCATTCCTGTGTTTCAGGCCTGCAACACATTTCAAAAGAAGTTGGGACAAGGGCAATTTAGGGCTAATAATGAGGTAAAACAATGATATGATTTGAAACAGAGGTCGTCAACAGGCAACTGTAAATCATGATTTGGTACTAAAATCAGTATCCAGGAAAGGCCTAGTCTTTTGCCCCTTTTCCACCAAAGCAGTTCCAGGGCTGGTTCGGGGCCAGTGCTTAGTTTGGAACCGGGTTTTCTGTTTCCACTGACAAAGAACTGGCTCTGGGGCCAGAAAAACCGGTTCCAGGCTAGCACCAACTCTCTGCTGGGCCAGAGGAAAGAACTGCTTACGTCAGCGGGGGGGCAGAGTTGTTAAGACCAACAACAGTAAGACCGCGAAAGATCACCATTTTTAAGCGATGAGAAGCAGCAGCTGTACAAACGCGAAGTCATCAGTTATTATTGTTGTTGCTGCTGCTGCTTCTTCCATGTTGTTTTTGCTTCGATATTTGCGCCAAGGTTTATGCAAACGTGGCGACGTAACTGACGTATACAGCGACGTAACTGACGTGGCTTCCCTTAGCACTGCGAGCTATGGAAAAACAAACTGGTTCTCAGCTGGCTCGCAAGCTGAACAAGTTGTGAACCAGCACCAGCACTGGAACTGATTTGGTGGAAAAGGGGTATTTGAGGTGCAAAGATGGGCCGAGGATCTCCAGTTTGTCAACAAATGCGTGAGAAAATTATTGAAATGTTTAAAAACAATGTTCCTCAAAGAAAGATGGATATTTCATTCTCTACGGTCTAAAATACCATTAAATGATTCAAGGACTCTGGAAGACGGAGTATAAAGGGGAAGGGTACAAGCCTAAGCCGAACACCCGTAATCTCCAATCCCTCAGATGGAACTGCATCAAGAACCATCATTCATCTATAGCTGATATAACCACATGGGCTCAGGATTACTTTGGTAAATCTTTGGCAAGCATTGTAACATGGAATTACATCCACAAATGCCAGTTAAAACTTGACTGTGCAAAAAGGAAGCTTTATGTTAACTGTGTCCAGAGGTGCCATTGACTTCGCTGGGCTCACAGGCATCTGGGATGGAGCATCACACAGTGGAAATGCATATTGTGGCCTGTCATGGTATGAGGCTGTGTCAGTGCCCTTAGAAAGATAACTTGCACTTCTGTGATGGCAGCATTAATGCAGAAAAGTACATTAAGATTTTGGAGCAACATATGCTGCCTTCAGGACATCATCTGTTCTAGGGATATTTCAATAGGACACTGTAAAATCACATCATGCACACGTTACAAAGGCATAGCTGTGGACGAAGAGGGTGCCTGTTCGTTCCCAATAAAGAATGTGTGGCGAATTTTGAAACAAAAAAATATGACAACTCAGTGCTACTGCAAACCTTAAGACCTGTTTGCAGGAAATAAGTGTTATTGCCCCCCCCCCAAAAAAAATGTGCTGTTGTATTGTTTTGAGTGCAATACAGGTCAAAGATTATTTACAAATCATTATTTTCAGTTTTAATCTCAACATACCATACCAACTTTTTCTGATTTGGGGTTGTAGTCCTGTAGCTTTAATAACACATTATTTTAAATTTAGTTCTAGCTGGTTTGTTGCTGGAATGGAATTTCAGCTTTCGATCATTTTTTTTTTTTAACATCAACCTACCTGCTGTTGAATGTGCTGCTGTTGTAGCATCTCCCACTGTTCTCTCTCAGTCTGCAAACTGGCTTTGTACTCTGGGAGGGAGGACATCTCTTGGACCCAGCGATTACGAGCCCTAGACACAGCCCTTTCAACCTGCAAGAGGACAAAGGAGGAAGCAGTTTTGTGATATCTGGAGACTTTCAGGGTTTATTTTTTGGGTCATTGCACAAGTGCAAAAACAAAAGTCCAGAGTATTTTGTGACCATTGGTGCAGGCAATAACTTGGCAACCATATGAGGTACGATTATGTGATGCCCAATCAAAATAATTATTTTTATACCCTTTACAAAATATGTACACTGTGCACTGACAGTTTTATAATTGAGATGCCAATAGTTTTAGTAGAAACACTTTACATAGACATATTTTAGTGGTAGTATCAATCAAGACATTTAATAAACTCACACTTAACATGCCAAACAAGAGGGGCAAAGATTCTGTGAACAAACAATGCTCATATGGCTGAGCAATGTAAACATATTTGTATCAGCAAATTCCTTGTCATTATTATGGCAACAGTTTTGTTGAGTGGTATTTAAATAAGGAATATAACATGACAAGGTGTACAGTTTTTATATTTTAAATAAATAAATAAAAAGAGGACAGAACAACTTTATTCATCACACACTTGTGCAATTCCTCCCTGCATTTAACCCATCTGAAGCAGTGAAAACACACACACACAGCAGTGGGCAGCCATACTAACAGCGCCCGGGGAGCAGTTGGGAGCTCAAGGGCACCTCAGTCCAAGGCCGTCCCATATTAACCTAACCCCATGTCTTTGAACTGTGGGGGAAACCGGAGCACTTGGACATGGGGAGAACATGCAAACTCCACACAGAAAGGCCCCCCCACTGGCTGCTGGGCTCGAACCCAGAAGCTTCTTGCTGTGAAGCGACCGTGCTAACCACTTACACCACTGTGCCGCCCAAGGGTTGTGGGACGCAACCGGATGCTAAGAGAGAAGAGGCGATTACGCTCCTATAACAGCATGTTGCAAAATGTTTTTTTCCATTATACCACAAAATTTAAACCATTGGCAAATTGCTAACACTAGCAGGCCCAGAGATTTTCACTTCCGCTGCATGCCCCCTCCTCTCTGCAAAAATTGTGTATTCCTCTCAAGGTGCTAACTGTCTCCACTGTATTGTGAACAGCCACTCCACTCCCCACTGAGGTTGCTGCCTGTAATGACAAAGGGCAAACTGCTGTTTGAATGAACTCTGATCAGCCCAACATACTGTGTGTTGAGTTGTGTGTGTTGTACTACGAGTAACCATTTTTCATTTTATATTTTATTTAGCCAACAAACAGATGTACACATTCACCTTATTTTGTCAGTTGTTCCGAGAAACGGTTTCTGTCTGTCATAAAAACACTTATTTTAATAATGGCCTGTCATTTTAGGAAGGGGCATACTAAATCCTTCATGAATGGTAATTTGGTTGTAGGTTACACCCTAATGACAATTTAGGGCCCGTTCACACAAGTACGCGGCCTCACCAAATATGCTGTCGTTTTGAAAAAAAATCTCTGTAAACACGGCGTCGTTTCCAGAAATATCCGTGTCCACACGGATTCACTGGAAACGACCCAAAACGCTGTAGTACATATGCCAGGCCTGTATGCGGCGCTGCGATGCCGCCACACCAATACACTAAAACCGGAAGAGAAGCTATGGAGCATGCGTATAAAGGTCACGCACTGTTTACAAACAAGCTCATAACACGAGAAGAGGATGATCATGGCCAGCGCAACTCAGAGGAAGAGGAGTCTTTTGTGTGGACCGACAATGAAGTGGAACTTCTACTTCATGTCACATTGGACGTCTCTGCAGTACGAGCGCAAGCCTGTAGTCCGCCATTATTGTTATGATGCGTCTAGCGGCGGCAGCTGAGGTTAAAGGTTAGAGGCGGGGCTTATACATCATCGTTTCTGGAAAAAAAAAAAAAAAAAATCCACATTCGCCGTCCAGACGACTCCGGGCTATCCGGCGTTTTAGGATTTTCCCATTCTGGGACCCGTTTTCAAAAAATACCGGTTTCACACCTCGAAAAAGCCAGATCCATCTGGACGCGAGGCCGAAACGATAAAGTATTTATGCGGATTCAACAAAAATGTACTCGTGTGGACGGGCCCTTACTCTGCCAAGATCACAATGTCAGAGGACTGGAATCAGTGCCCCAAAAAACACAATTTCAGCTTGGAAAAACTACAAACAGACGGTATAACTTCAGGAAGAAAATGTTTATTTCACACTAAGAAAAGCAGGCTCACTACATATGGAGGCTATACAAAGCACAGAAATGTAGCATACAGTTGTCCCATCTAGCAGTTTCCACATTCCCATGGTGAGTCTTTCCTACATTTGCCACAGGTGTATTTGCGGCAGCGTACACAAAGTTCGGTGCTTCTGTTATTATTACAGAGTATGCGCACCTGGCACTGTCTTTTTCTTCTGAGAAACTCTCAGCTCACGACGCTGCTGTTTGTGTTCTTCCCCTTGTGCCTTTTCCTGCAAAAGCCTGTTTTGAAGTTCCTCTGCAAGCTCCAGCATGAACAATTGGCGACTTTCTTTGGATCCTATACATGCTGTGTACAAGACGTGCATTTGTGACAGCCATGTCAAGCAGGTTGTATAAAACAGCCACGGGCCATCTCCATGTTCCTGCACGCACCGAGTAGTTGTGTGATTTCCGGTCAATGACATCAACACTGCATTTGAAATGGTTGTAATCAACAACAGTGTTTGGTTTTTGGGTGTCCACAATTTCCACTTTCTGATGCATGGTGCTCAGAAGACAAACAGATTTCTTTTTTTTTTTTGTTGCAAACACCATCAGCAAGGCACTTCCAGATGTGAACACCTGTGTGGAGTACAACTGGTGCCCCGAGGTTTCCTTTGCAGTTGCTGGTAGCTCCCAACAATTTTTGTTGATTGTGCCAAGCAGAGTTGTTTTTCATTGAAGAAGCCTGTTAGCAAAAAGACAGAGAGCTGAAGAAATCGTCCATAGTTACAGTCCTTCCCTGGTCCATAAATGGTTCCATCAATTTCAAAACAACATTCTCTGACAGCTTCTCTCCCATCGGACGAGTGGTATCTTTTCCCAAGTAAGGGATGGCATTACACATGTATTTTGTGTCCAGATCTGCTGCAATCCAAAACTTGATTCCAAACTTGTCAGGCTTGGATGCAATGTACTGCAGAAAGGGACAACGAACCTTTGAAGGAAATAACTGCTCATCCACGGTAACATGTTGCCCTGGACTGTAGGACGACAGACAATTCTGAACAAACCACTGCCAGATGTCTGAAATTGCTGCAAATTTGTCCGTTTGTATGCGCTCCTTGCGGGTGTCCTTGTTGTCGAAGCGAAGGTACCGCTTTATTTCAAGAAAGCGGTTACAGGGCATTATGGCTTTGATATCTGGGTTGCCGAATCTATTGAGGTATTTCACCTGACGTCACAGGGTCACGTGACGCCCCGGTGTCCGCCATTTTGAACGTCAAGCTACATACTAACGCTGCAGACAGAGAGGGAGAACCAGCTTGAAAAAAAAACGTGTTACAGACACCTAGAATAGATTAATTTGTCAGTAAGCACTATAAATAACCATGGTGTTTGCTTGTTGTGCTGTGGGCTGCCACAACAGACAGGGACAGCGTGCAGGACGCTCCTTTTACCGGTTTCTAGTGATGGGAATTTCGGCTCTTTTTCGGGAGCCGGCTCTTTTGGCTCTTCTTACTATAAGGAGCCGGCTCTTTCGGCTCCCAAGATTTTATTTTTGATTTAATTGCTGCAATTAACTAGTTAATTAATTACATTATTATTTATATTTTATCAATAGGATGTTTTCCATTTTATTTTTTAGTTTTTGAAGCCATTGTAAAGCTTTGTAAAGTATAGCAGTGTAACAATGTTCTAGCTATAGAAATAAAACTAACTTACCAATTAATAAATTATTTTCTCACAAACATAATGCAAAACTGTGTAATGGCCCTTTTCCACTACCCTTTTTCAGCTCGCTTCAGCTCACTTCAGCCCGACACGGCTCGCGTTTCAACTACCAAAAAACAGCACGACTCAGCTCGCTTCAGCCCTGCTTAGCCCCTAAAACTCGCACCGTTTTGGAGTAGGGCTGAAGCGAGCCAAACCGTGCCGAGTGAGGCTGGGGGCGTGAGGAGACACTCCCCTGTGCACTGATTGGTGAGGAGGAGTGTCCTCACATGCCCACACACGCCCTGCAAGCACGCTGGGATCTGTAAACACCGCAAACCCGGAAGAAGAAGAATTACGAATTACGAGAATTATGAAGCCTTATGCGCCTCGCCTCATCTCATCTATACGCTCTTGCCAGTATCTGTTGGCGTTGTCGGTGACAACAAGCCACAGCACCAAGACCAGCAACACTAACGACTCCATGTCCTCCATGTTTATTGTTTACTCTCCGGGTCGTGAGACTACTGCTTAAAAGCTCACTGATGTCACTGTTTGCGCTGCTTAACGACATCACGTGACGTCCACCCACTTTCGCTAACACCACTCAATGTGTCCACCCACTTCCAGCCAGCACGGTTCAGCGCGGTTGTAGTCGAAATGCAACTCCAACAGCCCCACTCAGCACAGCACGGCTCAGCCCGACTCAGCCGCGTTTGTAGTGGAAAAGCGGCATTATATTACCAATATAAAATACACAGCTGATTTTCCCCTCCTCAGGTGCCTCACAGACTCCTCTCCCCTGCGCTCCACAGCTTTAAGCATTACACCAATTTTCGTATTTTCGCAGCTGTGAATGACATCAACCCCCCCAACCAAAAAAAGTAGGCGTACACCATGCTACTTTTTTTCCTTTGAATGGTAATAGACAACACAAAGACGCAATCGGACAGCAACTTTTTTTGTGAAAGTCTCTCTCTCTGAGGCACCTAAGGACAAAAAACTAATTCGGCTCCCCAACTCGGCTCCCACCGAAGAGCCGGCTCCCGTCGTTCACTTCAAAGAGCCGGCTCTTTGAACCGGATCCAGGGATGTGATTTGGGGCTGGTGAAATTATCTGAAAATTTTAGCCGGGGGTCTGGGGGCCACAGGCCCCCAGCTGGTCCAGGGCAGCGCCCTGGTGGGGGGGACAAAGTAGTCAATGAACCAAAGTAGTCAAATTTTGAAATGCAAGGTAGAACTGATAATGTTTTATCATATGAGACGATAAAAAGGTTTTAAGAAATCTAAAAAATGTAAACAAAACACGTCCGGACAAAAAAAAAAAAAAAATTTTCTGTGAAATTGAGTCATATACAGAACTGTACAGTGTTCACTCACTTGAGGATTTTCATATGCAAGAATAAAAATCACTTTTTCACTAAACAACATTCACAAAAAATGTGTTTGCTGAATCCATTCAATCCAATCAGAAGTCTGTGAAGAAGCCAATATCTCTAATATTTCTACTCATATTTCTGAAAGGCGGGGTACACCCTGGACAAGTCGCCAGGTCATCACAGGGCTGACACTAGACACAGACAACCATTCACACTCACACCTACGGTCAATTTAGAGTCACCAGTTAACCTAACCTGCATGTCTTTGGACTGTGGGGGAAACCGGAGCACCCAGAGGAAACCCACACGGACACGGGGAGAACATGCAAACTCCGCACAGAAAGGCCCTCGCCAGCCACGGGGCTCGAATCCGGACCTTCTTGCTGTGAGGCGACAGTGCTGACTGCTACACCACTGTGCCACCCTTAATTTTTTTTTATTGCTGTAAATTTTGTTAATTATGCCTTAGATATCACGGTAATGTGTAAATAATGTAATGTATCTACATTGGTTGTAAATTTAATTAAGTTCATTTCATTCATTCATTCATAATTATCATACTTTTTTAAAAAATAATTTAAAAAATAAATAATTAAATAAATTTAACAACCTGGCTGATAACACTGGTCAAGATGATGTTGACACTTCTCTAAAACGAAACTAACTTTATATAGTAGCCTCCATATACACACACTGAAGGCTCAATCCCAAATCACTTCCTCCTTCTTATACAAGTGCCCTACACAGGGGGCCCCTGTCGTCATAGTGCACTCTATATGCCTTATGGAGCGGTTTGGTCTTCAGTGCAACAGATTTCCTCTTCATCAGCGCGGTGGAGCAACAGGACAGGGGGCGTTTCCAGCTGCACAGCACTCACTTTCACTTAGCCTGTTAGCCAGAGCAGGCAGCTGCAACACATATTTTGACTTTCTATGTAGCCAGAAGCAGCTATACATGCTCCAAAATAGGATTAAATTATAAATAAATGGCCTTGACAGACTTGTGTTTAAGTGGTGCGTTAAAGCTCTTGCTAGCTACATGGCTAAGTAGCAACAAGCCTGAGTGTAAAGTAACAGAACTTCACTGCTACTAGCAAGCCGTGCTAACTCAGGAGCTAACTCTGGTGTCGGGTCTGTTCCCTGAGCAAATGTTCCAGTCATTTTACACCCAAAGTGGAAATATTTCCGCGGACTAAATGACGAACAGCATCTCCTCCTCTCTTTCCTTTCCTCTCCGCCCAGCGCGCCGGTATGTGAACTCATTCCGGGTGACCGTCAGCCAACCTCTCACCTCCCTAAACACACACACAAAGCCCACTAGCTCGACCCAGACAACCATGTCGTGTCAAACACACTCGGCTCTGCCACGTCGGACAAAACACACATAAAAAGCTGAGTTTGTTCGTGACCAAACGACACACACTCACAGATAACACGCTGATGCGTAGAGGGGCCTCCAGCAAGCACGCCATCTCTCTCTCTCCCCCTGAGCGAGAGACGATCCCCCCCGACCTGAACAAATGTCTCACGGTATTATGTCCAACGTCTGTAGCAACCTCTTTCTCCAACCATTCCCAGCAGGACTTGTTTTTCACTATTCTGTCGATTTCTTTAACTCGATTTGCATCTTCACGCTCGATCACGGAGGCTGCCATCTTTCAACTCTGTTTGAAGCGAGCTTACGTACAGCTATCTAACAAGCGCGTTCATTGGTTGTTACAGAGCGATGGGCCAATCACGTACCTCGTTTCATCTCAATGACAGAATTACTGAAAGTCGGAACGAATAGGATATGAATGCAGATATTTGAGCGAAAAATCGGAAAAAAATTTTCAAATTCTGAGGTGAAAAGCGGAATTCCGCGAATTCGCGGAAAAATCACATCCCTGCGGATCGTTCGCGACCGACACATCACTACCGGTTTCCTACTGACCCAGACAAGAGGGCCAAATGGATTGCAGCTGTGAAGAGACAGGATTGGGAGCCAACAGAGTACTCCAGACTTTGCAGTGATCATTTCAATTCAGGTTAGTTTATCAGTTAACGCAATTTTGATAAAATGTATAGCAAAAAGTAAATGGGTCAGTGTTTGTTCTGAGCAGTGAAACAAGGCAGTGTTAATTTGTCTAGGGTTGCATGTAGCAGACATCAGACATAAGACGCAATAACAGAGGCTAGAAAGAAACGGGACACAGAAATAAATAAACAGGGCTCCATACCAAGGCTGGGTACAGTGTTTGTGATAAAAGACAGATCCAATTTAACACGAATCACAGCTTACTTTCTTGTTAAAATGTGCAAAGGTCTCCACCATCTCATACCGCCTTGCACTGAAGGACTTAAGCATGCCGTCCAAAATGGCTGCGTCACGTGACTTGGTCACGTGGGTGAAATACCTCAATTGGCCCACATGAGTCGCATGGCACCAATGTAACCCTTGGGAGCCCTTCGAAAAAGGATCGCGAGGAACGCCATCAGCTCGAAGACACTCATCTGCCAGCTGGGATTTGTTCTACAGCCCTCCTGGACTGTGCAGTCTCTGATAGTCAACAACATGCTGATATCCAACAAACACAGGAAGCTTTGAAGGCGAATCGTGATTTTGCAAACTCTGTTGGCCCTCCAGATCCATTGAATGCTGTCTGTGGAGTTTCATGAGCAGAAAAGTCTCCAACTTTGTGGTGGAACCACACAGTGCCATCTTTCGCCTTCTCTGTGGATCCAGGTGTTATGCCCACATCTGCAACTTTTTGTTTTTTATTACAAGGGGGGTTTGACATGCGTGGTGTCTTCCTCCTCATCTGACATGGCCTCCGTGTCTGAACTGTCCTGCTCAGTCATATACTTGACCACCCATCTCCTGGTGCGTCTTTGGAGGGGAGGATTTACTGGTGCAAGAGCAGTCGCGTCCTCATCACTTGACGAATCGGTGACAACGTTTTCATTCTGAAATGCGAGGTCCACATATCCACCATCAGATTCACAGTCCAACATGCTCTGTAGAATTGCTAAAGCCTCCTGAGCACTGATCCTTCTTGGTTGCGACATTGTGAAGTCTGGGTCTGCGTGCCAGGCATTCCCTATTTACGGTTGTTTCTCGCCCACAACATTCACACTTTTTACGACACTCCCTTCTCCCTTCCCCTCCCTTCCTTCATCGAATCTAAATTGTATGATGCCCATTGAGTCTTACAAAAGGGCACATCAGAGGCGATTTCTCAGGTAACACAATTTGTCTTATGCCCTTGTCAAATGCCAGCACGGTTTTTGTTACAAATGTTATAGTGGAAAAATGGCAAATATTTTGGTTATGTGCCTTTTATGGCCAGTGATTCTTACAGAAGGGCACATCAGAGTTGCTGGCCTGCAGAATATCCTGTGTGTGGGGGTGGGGTGCTGGCAGGGACACAGCTCAATAATTAGGCTTCTTTACACAACAATAGGAGGCAGTTAGTGGTATGCTAGACTTATGGCCCTTTTCCAATACCCTTTTTCAGCTCACTTCAGCCCGACACGGCTCGCGTTTCGACTACCTTAGGCCAAGTTTACATTAGACCGTATCTGTCTCGTTTTCTTCGCGGATGCACTGTCCGTTTACATTAAAACGCCTGGAAACGCTGGGAAACGGGAATCCGCCAGGGTCCACGTATTCAATCCAGATCGTGTCTGGTCCGGTGCTGTGTAAACATTGAGAATACGCGGATACGCTGTGCTGAGCTCTAGCTGGCGTCGTTATTGGACAACGTCACTGTGACATCCACCTTCCTGATTCGCTGGCGTTGGTCATGTGACGCGACTGCTGAAAAATGGCGCGGACTTCCGCCTTGTATCACCTTTCATTAAAGAGTATAAAAGTATGAAAATACTGCAAATACTGATGCA
Organism: Neoarius graeffei; assembly: GCF_027579695.1. Lineage (NCBI taxonomy): Eukaryota > Metazoa > Chordata > Actinopteri > Siluriformes > Ariidae > Neoarius > Neoarius graeffei. The sequence goes on from NC_083570.1 coordinate 69,609,535, forward strand.
AATACTGCCCATTGTGTAGTTATGATTGTCTTTAGGCTTGCCATCCTTCCACTTGCAAGTGGTGACGCGCATGCCCGATATGCACTGAGATCACACACACAGCGGCTCAGTCCCAAATCACTGCTCGTGCACTTCACTCGCGCAGGGCCGGAGTGCGCACCCTCCAGAGGGCACTCGCTGTTCAGGGCGGAGTGATTTGGAGCGCAGGATGCCTGCGGAGCCGAGCGTATCCGTGTATTGGTGTTGCTGTGTGCACGCGAATCGTGTATTGGCGTTGCTGTGTGCACACTAATCGTTTTAAAAACGTTAATCTGATGATCCGCTGATACGGTCTAATGTAAACCCCACCTTAGAGCAGCACGACTCAGCTCGCTTCAGCCCTGCTTAACACCCAAAACTCGCACGGTTTTGGAGTGGGGCTGAAGCGAGCCAAACCGAGCTGAGTGGGGCTAGGTTTGAGCAGACACTCCCCTGTGCACTGATTGGTGAGGAGGAGTGTCCTCACATGCCCACACACGCCCCGCGAGCACGCTGGGATCTGTAAACACCGTAAACCCGGAAGAAGAATTACGAATTACGAGAATTTCTGAAGCCTTATGCGCCTCGCCTCATCTATACGCTCTTGCCAGTATCTGTTGGCGTTGTCGGTGATAACAAGCCACAGCACCAAGACCAGCAACACTAACGACTCCATGTTTATTGTTTACTATCCGGGTCGTGAGACTACCGCTTAAAAGATCACTGATGTCACTGTTTGCGCCGCCTAACGACATCATGTGACGTCCACCCACTTTCGCTAACTCCACCCAATGTGTCCACCCACTTCCAGCCAGCACGGGTCAGCGCGGTTGTAGTCGAAATGCAACTCCAACAGCCCCACTCAGCTCGACTCAGCCCGACTCAGCCGCGTTGGTAGTGGAAAAGCGGCATTATTCACACATTTTGGGCGGGGGGGATTTCATTGCAGACTAAGGCTACATCCACACGACAAGATTTTTTTTTTTTTTTTAAATATCGCGTCCACATGGGCAACGGATCAATAAAATATCAGGTTCATATGGCAATGCAACGCTTGCTGAAAACGATGCAATACACATGCCACACCACTACGTGCGCTGTAAGACGGTCCCATCGGAGACACCAGAACAATAGAAGTAGACGCATGCGCATAACTGCGCATGCGCACAGTGACTATCCCTGTCACTCGCACACACTTTCTCACTCCCAATCCTATGGATATAGTCCCTTTAAGTCACGTGCTCGGTTTTTGAATGGAGACGCGGAAAGAGGAATGAATGGGGGTAGATGGAAGCCGGTACGCCAACATTCTGATATCCTCCAGAATTCTTTAATGGTCCGGAATAAATTGAATGCTGCACATTGATGGATTACCTTGTTCTTCTACGCCCTTTTTGAGGAATGTATTGTCGGACTTAAACCAACATCTGCAGAGGTGAGATCGCTCCTTTTTTTTCCCCTATTTTTGCTAATGGGATTGACTCTGCCCTAAGGGCTATTCTCTCACTCACTCGCTCTCACTTTGCACCATTACACAATAAATATTCACAGTGAAAATATTTTGTAAGCGCGTTTCATGAACCAAATTATAGGATTTGTTGACAACTTGCATCGAGTTCGTTACACTTCTACCCAGCGTGAAGCACATGTGGTTGTGACGTCATCGTAAACAAAACCGTTCTACTCATCCAGACGACTTCGCAACGGCTCCGTTGCCAGATTTTTTCACTCTGGAACCCGTTCTCAAAAGATTTCGTTTTGGGGCACCCAAAACGCCGGTGCTGTGTGGACGCCAGGCCGAAACGATAAACAATTTTATCAGATTCACCTGAATCCGTTGCCGTGTGGACAGGGCCTAAAGTCTGCACTTTGGGCCTTCTAGTGTGAACAGGTCAAACGTCTTTGCCCTGAAGACATTCCCCCTGCCAGAAAACTTGAAGGAACAGCTTTACCTCCAATTATTACAAAGTACAGACACTGAAGACTCTGTCCACAAATGTTAAATAAGTTATATCTAAAACACAACAGCAATGATTATATGTTGTACGTTATTTGGTAGATAATACTTTAAGAATCTGTTTATTATTAGGCCTTGTTTACATGTCTGCCATACAAATCCCTGTACCATATTTTTCGGACTATAAGTCGCACTTTTTTTCATGGTTCGGCTAGCCATGCGACTTATACTCCGGTGCGACGTATATATGGTTGTTTTTTTTTTTTTCACCGCGGAATAACTGGAGCTGATGCTGAGTCTGACGACAGCCACGCAGAAGAAGAGGAAACGGCGCTTCATCTGCCGCTGGAGTTGGCAGAGTTGTTCAGAAGCGACACCGAGGATGAGGAATTCAATGGATTTGCTGATTTGGAGTGAAATCATCAGCTTGATAAACTTGATTGACCTGTGTTTTATTATTAATGATAGGGCTATAGTTATTTAAATAAGTTATGTAGTGATTTTAGGCAGTGCTTAATTTGTGAAGTGGGAGGTCCCGGAACGCAGGAGGTGGGTGGGTCCGGCGACTCAAAAAAAAAAAAAAAAAAGGTGGGGGGTGGTTTACTATAACTTTACGCACACGCGCTTATTGTGTGTGTAAAAAAAAATAATAATATCAGACATTATGATCTTAGAAAACGCTTTAGTGACGAACAGTTACAGACAGTAATATGTCGTGTTATGTTATAAAATATTATTTTTATTAGGCTATATATTAAATTATATATTAAATTTATCTTCTAAAATAACAGACTACTCATATCATAACCGGTTTATTTCACCACTGGAGATCAGATCACACAAGACATGAGTTAAATTACTCTTTTTAAGGATTTAAGTAGGGTATTTAAAAGCGGTTGTTTGTTTTTTTTCACTAGACGGTTGTCTTTGGAGATGATATACCTATAGCCTACTTGACCTCTGATTTAATGAAATAAAATTCGACAAAAATGAAGAATGACACTCCTCGATGATGACTACAGCTTTAATAACACAGATGAAAGAGCCATGGGGCGATAATAAGCCCTACCGGTAAAAATAATCTAAAAGCAAACTGATTAATGCATCAGTAATAGGCTACTAATATTAGTTATAATAATAATAATAATATAGGCTATTAGTAATAACGATAGTGATAGTATTAAAGATAGTAGAAGATATTTAAAATAATCAGACTAGGCTACTTACAGGGCAAAGAGCGTGTTATCACTGCTCAGCTGTTCGTTTATTAAATAAACAATGCAGTCGCGCAGTAACCATGCGCCGCTTATCAGATAGAATCACAGATTCTATGGATAGAATAACCCTTCAAAAAAGTGCGACTTATAGTCCGGTGCGACGTATATGTTTTTTTCGTCTTCATAATGCATTTTTTGGCTGATGCGACTTAAACTCCGGAGCGACGTATAGTCCGGAAAATACGGTAAATTAAAAAAAAAAAAAAAAACACATACACAATGTATGAAAACAAGCACATTAATATAAACCTGTAGTATGATTTAGAGCCAGAACTATTGCACTATAGCAGCCATGCTGTTATAGAAAATTAATCAACATCTGACCAATCAAATTCAAGGTGGTATTAGTTCTGTTGGACATATTTTGGTTCTATTAATTATGACGTTCCATGGGCATCAACTGTCTGAATTAGTTAATAGGCACAAGAGTCATCTAACCTTATTTATAAACAGATAGGACAATATTCTCAGCTATATTTAGTTAATGGTTTGAAGAATTGAAAGGGACAGGCTTATTAAAATCATAAGCCGGTGCTATAGATTGGATAAAACTTCATACTGATCTCCCAAAGGAATCAATAAAGTTTTATCTAATCTAATGCACCAGCTTATGATTTTAATACCAGCAATTACTTTTTCACCTGACCAAAAATAGAGTCTTAAATACTGATATAAATGCTTTGTGAAACAGACCTGCAATGCCATATCCTGTGCATGTTTCTGCTGCAGCTCGCTCTCTCTGCCTTTCACTGCCTCCTCTACTGCTTTGCTCAGCTTGCTGTCTGACTCTCGCTGTAGCGCCACCCTCTGGGCACGGAGTCTGTCCTCCAGCTGCTCCAAGGAAAGAAGCTGGGTCACAGAATCCACGGTGTCTGTCTGAGAGGAGCCATCCTGTGTTTCAGTAGATTTGGCTTTTTGTTTTTCCTTCAGGGCCTCTTCCAGTTTTCGCTCCCACTCCTTTTCCAACTGAATGAGTGAGATTAAGGACACACACTCAAGCACAAGTACACAAACACACACTGTGCTGACAAAAAAAGTGACTGTAATTTTTCCAAATCTATTATATTAGGTACCAGCAGTCAAAATTAATGGTGTTAGAAGCAATATTTTTCACTCATCAAGAAGGCATATAAAAGCAAATAAACAGAAAAAAATGTCAAGCCATTATCTTTAACAGTTAAAAGATCTGGAGTTTCAGGGGTACCCCCCAAAAATCAGCAGTCATCAGAGCTGAAAAATGCACGTTTCGGGACTCCATATCTGCAAAAGTAAAAAGGTTGCAGAGACCTTTAATAGCCTTTTAGCAACATTACCTACTTCCAGTGTGAAGTCCTAGCAATTTTGGGTCTCTATCTTGAATAATAAACAAATGAAGGGCTTTTAAAAGTGCATGAAGCACTTTTTCCATCTCTTTCAGAAAAGACAAAAATGGATCTGGTAAAATTTTCAGAGCTCATTAATTTCTTAACCAAGTATTTTTTGCAGCTTTCAAAATTGATTATATTGGTGCACGTACAGCAAGGAAGTAGTTGATGCCTACTGTTTATTTTTTCAGCCACTTAGGATTAAAAAGTTTGAAAATATTTGAGTCAAAAACCCTTCCAAGTCAGTTTTGCCAAATAGAAACAAAAAAATAACCAAAACATGGACTTTGCATAGGTTGATTAAACATTTATTTATAAAAAGATACAAGGCTAATATTTGGTGTTAAGGTTAAACTAGGCCTGCTTAGTCCATTACAGTGTCCAGATTTAGCTTATTAGTTGGATTTATTGACATTCCATGTCCCAACAGCTAGCCGCTGTGTTTGGGGATCAGGTCGTTGAGGCCCCTGCCTTCGACTGCCACCCAATCCACACTGCACCAGTCCCCTACTGCTACCTCTGTGGGTGGTGAACCCACAGGAGGTCGGGACCACGTCACCGCTTCGGGCTGAGCCCGGCCGGGCCCCGTGGGCAAAGGCCCGGCCACCAGGCGCTCGCATACGAGCCCCAACCCCGGGCCTGGCTCCAGGGTGGGGCCCCGGCTGCGCCATACCGGGCGATGTCATGGTCCTTGATTTTTTAATTTCCATAAGGGGGTTTGGTGAACTGCTCTTGGTCTGGCCTGTCACCTAGGACCTGTCTGCCTTGGGAAACCCTAACAGGGGCGTATCAATTCAAATCTAAGGATTTTTCCTAGGATCATTCAAGCACACAAACCCCTCCACCACAATACGGTGGCAGTTTTAGGAGGGGATCGCAGATACAAGCAGCCAAAATGAGTTTCCTTCGCAGGGTGGCTGGGCGCTCCCTTAGAGATAGGGTGAGAAGCACAGTCACTCGGGAGGAGTTCAGAGTAGAGCCGCTGCTCCTCCACATCGAGAGGAATCAGTTGGGGTGGCTCGGGCATCTTTTACGGATGCCTCCCTGGGGAGGTGTTCCAGGTATGTCCCCCCGGGAGGAGGCCTTGGGGAAGACCCAGGACACACTGGAGGGACCGTCTCTCGGCTGGCTTGGGAACGCCTCGGTGTTCTTCCCGAGGACCTGGGCGAGGTGCCTGGGGAAAGGGAAGTTTGGGCTTCCATGCTCAGACTGCTGCCTCTGCGACCCGGTCCCGGATAAGCGGATGAAAATGAGGAGTTGTATTTATTGCACAATTCATATTTCAAATTCTTAAAAGTCAAGAATTTACACAAAAAAAAAAAAAAACCACAAAAAAAAAAAAAAAAAGACACTTTTGTATTATAAATAACTTCTACTATAAGCTATTAACTCCAAACTTAGTATGTTAGGATTTTTCTCCCTGCAGCCATTTAAACAGTCAGATTGAATTAATCTCCACCAGAAATAAGGAGCTATAGCCCCTACAATTCAGTAAAGTGAGCAAAATGCTATTACATTGTTTAATACAAAAGATTACCACTTGTGGTGACCACAAGTCGCAACCTAAAAGACAGGGTTCAGGCACTTAGACAACCTTTGTTGTCATCCAGTATGCAACAAGTGAACACCGAATGAAATTTCATTGCAATTTGGCTCAGCACAGAAATAAATATGAAGTATATTAAATTAAATTATGCAGCAGCAAAAATATTATAAAGTGCAATAGTATAAAGTGACCTGTGGAATTAGGAATGTTCAAGTTATAAATAGAAGTTTAGCAGTCTGGTGACCTGGGGGGGGGGGGGGGGGGGGGTGTAGGAAAAAAAAAGAAAAAAGAAGCTGTTACAGAACCTGGTGTGGTCCTGCACGTAATGCTGCGGAACCTCTTTCCAGAGGCCAGAGGGGAGAACAGTCCATTTAAAAACATTCAATTTGGGTGTAATATTTTATTTATTTTATATATATATATATATATATATATATATATATATATATATATATATATAAAAAAGAATGAATATGAGAGTGATTCCACGCTTATGGGTACTGAAATGGGGACATGAACTTATTTTTAAAAATTCACCTAAAACCATTTCTTTTTTTACCATCAGGTCACAAAACATGTAATCTTTAATGAATGATATGTTAAAAGATAACTTTAATTTTCTGAGATGTAATAAAAACATTTATATGCCAAAGTCAGAACGTAACAGAAGTGTTGTGGACATATATATTCTCAATTTTAACAATGTAGAATTACTTTTTGAAACATAGGAAGGTGATGTTTTAGCAAATATAATTAATAAACATGTGTAGTAGAATAAACATACACATTCTTTCAATAAGATGAACATGGTATATAGCTAGATTGTAATTAATTTGTAACAGACGCGAGATGGACAATCGTAACAGAAGTAATGTAACAGACATCATTTTGGAACTCATAGGCTTGACTTTGGCATATAAATATGTTTTTATTACATCTCAGAAAATTAAAGTTATCTTTTAACATATCATTCATTAAAGATTACATGTTTTGTGACCTGATGGTAAAAAAAGAAATGGTTTTAGGTGAATTTTTAAAAATAAGTTCATGTCCCCATTTCAGTACCCATAAGCGTGGAATCACTCTCATATTCATTCTTATATATATATATATATATATATATATATATATATATATATATATATATATATATATAATCATCTCCAAAGGAAGTAGGTTATTCAAAAGGGCCTAACTTCTGAGGTCATCTAATTTATGGGACTATAAACTGTCCCAAGTCTCCCCACTCTCCCCTAACCGTTAACCATCTGCTTTTTTTTTTTTTTTGACTTGTGCAGAAGAAGCTTGGTGGTGGTTCTCCATCCTGACGTGTAACCCTGCCCCAAGAGTTTGAGTGATTAAGTACTCCCACAGACTCTTCAGTTGGTTATTGTTTGTCGGCGAGTGAGCAAGTTTTCGTTTCCTTTGATAAGCATTTTATTTTTTGTTTTGGTCTAGTGACTGTTGTCTGGCCAGCACTCTTGCTTTAATTTGTTCTTTTGCTAACACAATGGTAGGTATCTGCGATAGTGATGGGATTGAGTCAATGGAGGAGGATATAGGAAGTAACTTCAGTAGAATGAGTTTCTGAAAGAAAATGACTCCACTGATATTAAAGCAGTCAAATGATGCAGCAGATGGAAGGAGGAGGTAGCCCCATAAGTAAATGGAGAAAGATTGGTAGTGAGGAATTCAAAAGTACAGGTAGTTGTCGACTTACGACTGCATTTGGTTATGACTGACCGGTTGTAAACTGATCTGGTGGTAAGTCGGCCTATGTTAAATGAACGCAAGTATATTGTGATGTGTAATGATATTGTAATCATCTTAAAGTCTTATTTTATGAACATTTTCTTATTTCATTACCTTGGCTCATTATTTGGTTTAAGTCAAACACTGCATACTACACTGCGTACAGTACAATTCGTTCAATATGTGCAAAACAAAAAATACGAAATCCAGGTGTGAAAAATAGAACACATTTTAGTTTATAACATACCAAAATACAAATGCAAAACATAGCAAAATACAAAATTTAGTGACCGCTGGCATCACTAGTGCTTGGCTGTGGGTCGTCTACGTCATCAGCTGTTGCAGCGCTCGGGCTGGCTGGAGCATTTGCTCGTTTCATAAACCAGGAGCTGAGGCGGAAACTGTATGACTGGGTGCACGAGAGAGACTGCGCGTGTGCCTGGAGCTGGGGCGGAAACCGTTGTACGTGGCGAGAGGCGCTGCCGGGAGCTGGAGTGGAAACCGTCGTACGCTCAGCTAGCTCAGCTGGGAAACACTTGCCAGTCATAACCAGACGGTCGTAAAGTCGATCAGTCATAAGTCGCATAGGTCGTAAGTCGACGACTACCTGTACTTCTCAAATTCAATGAGACTTGCTAAACTAATAAAAGAAACAATAGGGGTTGTAGCATCAACCAAGTATGTAGGTAGTGACAAAGTTATTATTTTTTGCAAATCGAGGGAACAGCAGGAAAAGGCATCGAAGGTAATGAAATTAAAGAAGGAAGTGATGGAATGTTTGGAGGGGCAAGGAGTGAGGTAAGAGGAGTTATCACAGGTGTTCCCCTTGACAATAACAGAAGAGGTAATTAAATAAAATGTATGGAAGGGACGGACACTGGCGAAGGCTACTCGTTTTAATACAACCCCGATTCCAAAAAAGTTGGGACAAAGTACAAATTGTAAATAAAAACAGAATGCAATAATTTACAAAATCTCAAAAACTGATATTGTATTCACAATAGAACATAGACAATATATCAAATGTCGAAAGTGAGACATTTTGAAATTTCATGACAGCAACACATCTCAAAAAAGTTGGGACAGGGGCAATAAGAGACTGGAAAAGTTAAAGGTACAAAAAAGGAACAGCTGGAGGACCAAATTGCAACTCATTAGGTCAATTGGCAATAGGTCATTAACATGACTGGGTATAAAAAGAGCATCTTGGAGTGGCAGCGGCTCTCAGAAGTAAAGATGGGAAGAGGATCACCAATCCCCCTAATTCTGTGCCGACAAATAGTGGAGTAATATCAGAAAGGAGTTCGACAGTGTAAAATTGCAAAGAGTTTGAACATATCCTCATCTACAGTGCATAATATCATCAAAAGATTCAGAGAATCTGGAAGAATCTCTGTGCGTAAGGGTCAAGGCCGGAAAATCATACTGGGCGCCCGTGATCTTCGGGCCCTTAGACAGCACTGCATCACATACAGGCATGCTTCTGTATTGGAAATCACAAAATGGGCTCAGGAATATTTCCAGAGAACATTATCTGTGAACACAATTCACCGTGCCATCCGCCGTTGCCAGCTAAAACTCTATAGTTCAAAGAAGAAGCTGTATCTAAACATGATCCAGAAGCGCAGACGTCTTCTCTGGGCCAAGGCTCATTTAAAATGGACTGTGGCAAAGTGGAAAACTGTTCTGTGGTCAGACGAATCAAAATTTGAAGTTCTTTATGGAAATCAGGGACGCCGTGTCATTCGGACTAAAGAGGAGAAGGACGACCCAAGTTGTCATCAGTGCTCAGTTCAGAAGCCTGCATCTCTGATGGTATGGGGTTGGATTAGTGTGTGGGGCATGGGCAGCTTACACATCTGGAAAGACACCATCAATGCTGAAAGGTATATCCAGGTTCTAGAGCAACATATGCTCCCATCCAGACGACGTCTCTTTCAGGGAAGACCTTGCATTTTCCAACACAACAATGCCAAACCGCATACTGCATCAATTACAGCATCATGGCTGTGTAGAAGAAGGGTCCGGGTACTGAACTGGCCAGCCTGCAGTCCAGATCTTTCACCCATAGAAAACATTTGGCGCATCATAAAACGGAAGATGCGACAAAAAAGACCTAAGACAGTTGAGCAACTAGAATCCTACATTAGACAAGAATGGGTTAACATTCCTATCCCTAAACTTGAGCAACTTGTCTCCTCAGTCCCCAGACGTTTACAGACTGTTGTAAAGAGAAAAGGGGATGTCTCACAGTGGTAAACGTGGCCTTGTCCCAACTTTGAGATGTGTTGTTGTCATGAAATTTAAAAATCACCTAATTTTTCTCTTTAAATGATCCATTTTCTCAGTTTAAACATTTGATATGTCATCTATGTTCTATTCTGAATAAAATATGGAATTTTGAAACTTCCACATCATTGCATTCAGTTTTTATTTACAATTTGTACTTTGTCCCAACTTTTTTGGAATCGGGGTTGTACTAGTTTAGGGATGGAAAGAAAGAGCCTACCAAGATGATTTTGCTTTATTTCAGTGAACAACTTCCTAAAAGGGTAACGATTGTTTACGTCAGTTACCCAGTCAGGCCGGACATACCAGTCCCATTGCTGTGCTTTAAATGCCAGCGAATAGGACATATAGTGGCAGTGTGTAAAGGGGAGAGGAGGTGTTGCTGGTGTGGCAGGGGTCATGAGTATGGGCATTGTGGAGCAGGAGTTGGACCCAAACGTTGCGACTGTGGAGGGTCATATAGTGCAGCTTATAAGAGATATGTGATGTAGCAACAGGCACAGGAGATACACAGGCAAAAGCTGCAAGATCAGGTATCGTATGCTGAGGCTATTAAAGAAGTCAAACCAGCAGGTATCCCCACAGCATTAGATCAAGGTAGGGGGAATGGAACAGACCAAGAATTAGATTTGTGGACATAGATGTTCAGTATAACCAGAAACTATGTTTGTAGATAAAGTTCAGTTCTTAGTTATTAATTGTTCTGTCCAAACCGACAGCCGCACTGATCACATAAAAATCATTGTAAACGCAGCAAAGACACACCAAGGAATAGCAGGAGTGACTATAAAGGAGGTACCAAGGAAATTTCATGAAGGGTCATCTCAATCAGGTGGTTGATAAATTATGCCACTGTTGTGCATTCCACTGCAATACAGTCTGGTGGCTAATGACCAGGATTTTAAGACATTTGTTTATGACCTTGTGTTACCAGACTTCCTTTGTATTCAAGAGACATGGCTCGTACCTCAATTACAGCTTATTATACCAGGATATATGTCAGTGCGTAAGGATAAAAGAAACGGGTGGGAGGTTGTACGTCTGTACAAGCAATCTGGGAAGTTGAAAAACAAGTGGCAGACTGGGGATTTTGGTTTTCAGTATCAAAAATGTGCCGCAAGTTGTTCATTTCTTTGTTTTTTTAACAAATAAAACAATTGCTAGGAATATGAGATTATATTTGTATATGGATAGAGTGGATGTTATTATATTTGGGATTATGGTTTGACAGAAAGCTGGCATGGAAAGCTCATATTGGTAAAGTAGAAACTAAGTGCAAAAGACTTAAATATAATGAGGTGCTTAAGTGGGCAGCAAAAAGATTGTCCTTGATAATGTACTATGCCCTTGTGCGTTCAATAATAGATTATGGATGTGCGGTTCGTCTGCTACACAGCTAAATTAAACAGGATAGGGTTCAGACAAGAGCGCTAAAGCTGTACAGTGGGGTGCTAATGTATTCTCAAGTCGTAAGCTTACAGGTAGAACTCAGAGATGCCATTGGCACTACGGAGGAAGAAATTGGCTCTAGCCTACTGGGTAAACTTGCAGGGCCATATACAGGTGGTGCTGGAGCCATGTTGGGATTATACAGTTAAAAAAATTTAAAGGTTGGGGATTTGGATGGAAACTAAAGACCTGGGTTGAGATGGTCTTGAATGAAAGAGCAGTTGGCACGAAAGTGGCCATTTCCCCAGTTCCACTATGGCTATTCCTGCAACCAGCAATTGATATGGGCATCCTGGAATATGTACATCAGGAATTAGAGCTGGAATCCCTGGCTGATTATGTGGCTAGTTACATTCAAAACAGATTTATACAGCTGGATCTAAGGACCCAGAGACTGGACAGACAGGTGCTCTTCTATGGTGGTCAAGAAGCTTGGAATGAGTTTTTCATGGAGGCTGAATGATGAAGTGGCTGTATATACTACTGAAATAGTAACCATTATCAAGGCATTGCACTGGGTAGAGGAGATGAGGCCAGAGAAGGTGGTGATCTGCTCAGACTCTGCAGCTGTTCTTAAAAGTATTCAGTCATTCAAGTCATATAGAATGGATTTGTTGATTAAAGTCTTTGTTTTTATATAGATTAGAACAAATAGGGATTGTGGTCAAGTTAGTATGGGTTCCAGCACACGTTGGGGTGTGGGGGAATGTGAAGGCAGATTGCTTGGCCAAAAAAAGAAAAGGAAAAAAAAAAAAAAAAGCAGCATTGAAAAGCATGAGAATGAAGCGATTGATAAATTGGGCAGAGGAGACATGAAGGTGCTGATTCGAAGGGCTGTGGTGAATCAGTGACGGGTCTTTTAGGATGGAGAGGATAAAGGGAGATATGTAGAACATCTTAAAGAAAGTAGGAAGAAAAGTGGGAGGCAGGAGGTGGGTCATACGCTCCTCAACAGTACACAATTCAGGGTCCGAAGAAGGGAATCAGGGGACTACATGTGGCGTACTTTAGAAGAAACATTTCAGCATGTCCTGTTTGAATGCCCCAGATACACTGTAGTGCAGAGAGACATAAGTGGAAAGAGGAGCTGCAGGAGGAGGGCTGCTCTGGGTCTGATCTAGCTGCAGTGTTGGGATTTGAAATGAGAATCTGGAAGTCATTGACTTTTCTAAGGGATGCAGGTTCATATTCTAGAAGTAGGAGTATAGTTTTTTTTTTTTGGTGTTTTGTATGTTCCAGTAAGTGGTGATGTGTGTTTCACAGGCAAAATCCACCAGTAAAAACTTAAGAAGGATCGTAGTGGTTACCTTAAGTTCATTGGTTTCGTGCTACCTCGGATGTACAGTGGTGCTTGAAAGTTTGTGAACCCTTTAGAATTGTCTATATTTCTGCATAAATATGACCTAAAACATCATCAGATTTTCACACAAGTCCTAAAAGTAGATAAAGAGAACCCAGTTAAACAAATGAGACAAAAATATTATACTTGGTCATTTATTTATTGAGGAAAATGATCCAATATTACATATTTGTAAGTGGCAAAAGTATGTGAACCTTTGCTTTCAGTATCTGGTGTGACCCCCTTGTGCAGCAATAACTGCAACTAAACGTTTCCGGTAACTGTTGATCAGTCCTGCACACCGGCTTGGAGGAATTTTAGCCCGTTCCTCCGTACAGAACAGCTTCAACTCTGGGATGTTGGTGGGTTTCCTCACATGAACTGCTCGCTTCAGGTCCTTCCACAACATTTCGATTGGATTAAGGTCAGGACTTGACTTGGCCATTCCAAAACAATTTTATTCTTCTTCCACCATTCTTTGGTAGAACGACTCGTGTGCTTAGGGTCGTTGTCTTGCTGCATGACCCACCTTCTCTTGAGATTCAGTTCATGGACAGATGTCCTGACATTTTCCTTTAGAATTCGCTGGTATAATTCATTATTCATTGTTCCATCAGTCACTGACTACATTTACATGCACATCCAAATCGAGCTGCTGTCGGTAATCGAGCTGAAGGTCCCAGCAGGGTGCCAGAGAAATCCAAGCCTACATGCACACAATGAAATCGGGCTATTGTGTGAGGTGCATTGTGCACCCGAGCCACAGGTGGCGCTACACGCCCCATCGTGTTGGTACACTTCCGGTTGTCGTCATGAAGAAGAGCTATTCAAGAGTGTAAACAAAGTTATCAGTTCCGTGTTCTCCATTGCGCGTTTTCCTCCCGTCCATGAATTTTAATATATTCAACTCCTTAAGCTGAATGAGCATGAACTCTCTCCTCACTGCTCCAGAAGTGCACGTTTCTGCTTGCCTGTGGCAGTGGGGGCGTGGTCAAGCGCCGGTCTGTGACAGGAGGGCGGAGCCAGGGAAGGTGAGTGGCAGAACGACGGTACACCTGACGGTAATTAACCTGTGTTTTTGTGTGTCTTCCCAGTAACCGCACCCTATTTAAGGAGGCAGAGGGAGAGCAGAGGGGACAGCTCATCCCGGGACTAGAACACAGCGCGCGCGCGCTTCTCTCAAGAATAAAAGTAGGCTGTTAAACTGAAAAGTCTGACAATAAAAAGCCTATTAGTACCAGAAGCTTTGTCCTGCCGTCCTCTGTGCTCCACCCACACTTCAGAGAGCTCTACATCGCCATTTTCTCTTCTTCGTTTGTTCCTCCTGACCTCTTCTGCTGCTCGCTACTACTGTTGTCATGCCGACCGAGGCTGTTGTGTTTCCCGCTTGTGGTCTCGTCACTCCCGGAAGTAGCTCGACAACTAGCTCGATAGGGTATACATGCACAAAGTAGCTCGGCAGAAATCGCATAAACTAGGTCGTGTAGCTCGATTCCGAGAAATCAAGTTCGGTTCAATTTCAGCCGAATTAAGGTGTATACATGGCATTTTTAACTTCGATTTCAGTCGAGCAACGGCAGAAATTCGATTCTCTCTATATGCATGTAAACGTAGTGAGTCTTGAATAGCTCTTCTTCATGACGACAACCGGAAGTGTACCAACACGATGGGGCGTGTAGCGCCACCTGTGGCTCGGGTGCACAATGCACCTCACACAATAGCCCGATTTCATTGTGTGCATGTAGGATTGGATTTCTCTGGCACCCTGCTGGGACCTTCAGCTCGATTACTGACAGCAGCTCGATTTGGATGTGCATGTAAACGTAGTCAGTGATGGCAAGCCGTCCTGGCCCAGATGCAGCAAAATAGGCCCAAACCATGATACTACCACCACCATGTTTCACAGATGGGATAAGGTTCTTAAGCTGGAATGCAGTGTTTTCCTTCCTCCAAACATAACGCTTCTCATTTAAACCAAAAAGTTCTATTTTGGTCTCATCTGTCTACAAAACATTTTTACAATAGCCTTCTGGCTTGTCCACGTGATCTTTAGCAAACTGCAGACGAGCAGCAATGTTCTTTTTGGAGAGCAGTGGCTTTCTCCTTGCAGCTCTGCCATGCATACCATTGTTGTTCATTGTTCTCCTGATGGTGGGCTCATTAACATTAGCCAATGTGAGAGAGGCCTTCAGTTGCTTAGAAGTTACCCTGGGGTCCTTTGTGACTTCGCCAACTATTATACGCCTTGCTCTTGGAGTGATCTTTGTTGGTCGACCACTCCTGGGGAGGGTAACAATGGTCTTGAATTTCCTCCATTTGTACACAATCTGTCTGACTGTGGATTGGTGGAGTCCAAACTCTTTAGAGATGGTTTTGTAACCTTTTCCAGCCTGATGAGCATCAACACTTTTTCTGAGGTCCTCAGAAATCTCCTTTGTTCGTGCCATGATACACTTCCACAAACATGTGTTGTGAAGATCAGACTTTGATAGATCCCTGTTCTTTAAATAAAACAGGGTGCCCACTCACACCTGATTGTCATCCCATTGATTGAAAACACCTGACTCTAATTTCACCTTCAAATTAACTGCTAATCCTAGAGGTTCACATACTTTTGCCACTCACAGATATGTAATATTGGATCATTTTCCTCAATAACTAAATGACCAAGTATAATAGGTTTTGTCTCATTTGTTGAACTGGGTTCTCTTTATTTTTAGGACTTGTGTGAAAATCTGATGTTTTAGATCACATTTATGCAGAAATGTAGAAAATTCTAAAGGGTTCACAAACTTTCAAGCACCACTGTAGTTAAGTGGCGTGACTTTAAAAATCAGCTTTTTCTTGAAGAAACTTTCACAAGCTTGAAAATCGATATCTAGTTTGCCTAGATTTAATTTATGGATTCTAGTCAAATTTTTGAAACAAACAAACAAACAAAAAAACCCACACAATGACTTTCAAATTTTAGTAAATTTTTATTAAAAACAACCCAGGGACATTGGGTATGTACATAAAACCTATCAGACACTGCTGAATGTGGTAATTATATTTCAAGTAGCCATCAATACAAGACCACGCATCGAATTTTTGCGACGGTGTTTGTTTACAAGTGCCAGCTGAGTGACCACGCATCGTTTTTGTCGAGCGTTTAGCGAGTGAGACAACAATTAGCCATCTTTAAGGTTGATTTACTCTTTAAATTGATTAAATATTAGTTATTTAACTGATAACTCAATAACGTTAATATCAACTGAAAGGGATTTTCTTAAAGTGTATGTACATGGGTATAATCTGGTTAAATGAGACATTTTGGAAGTGGTGCTAATATGAAGTTAACCAATTTCAGCTTGCTGCACTAGCAGTGAAACAATGCTGCTGCCATTTTATTCATACTGCCGGTACCTAATTATATTTAGTAAGTTTGCCACTCACTTCTTGCCGTCCTTCCTGCCAGCTCTTTTCGGCAGAGGCTAGCTGCTTAGTGACCTGCAACTGTATCTCCATCTCTTTGTCTTTGCTCCACTGAGCCTTCAGCTGTGCAACAGCCTCCTGATGTCGGGAGGCAAACTCTGCCTTCTGTTTCTCCTGAGCCTCCTCAATCTCCTGTCGTCTCTTTACCTGAGGAGCATCAAATAAAATAAATATTTATTATCCATTTTGGTTGACATAAAATTCATTAAAACATGTAATTCAGCTATATGGCAAAGCACCTCATTGTCTTTCAGCTTTCTCTCCTCATCAATTCTGCTCTGAAGGTTTTCCTCGAGTTTATCCTTTTCCTTGCAGACAGAGATGTAACATTCCTGCACAGCTAATACTTCTTGGCTTAGGCCAGCTAATTTAGATCTGTGTAAAGGATTCATGAGAAAATTAGCTTACGCAACAAACCATTATGAGCGTAATTAATATAGTACTTAATGGCACTTTATTCATTTAAGAGTAAAGATTTGGTATATGTTTTTGCACATAATTCACTTACTCCAGCTGCTGGACGTACTGTTGATGCTGGGCAGTAAGCTGCTCAATGTGAGCTGCATGTTCCTGGGCGAGTTCTACACGAACATGCTGAACCACATCATCTCTGTACTGCTGCTGGGTCCTCTCATACCTAAACACACACCACCAAGAGTAAATCTAATACATCATTTAATCACTTTTCCCTGAAAAGGGAATTAAAAGGAGCCACTAGTGTCTTACCTCTCTGCAGCCTCCTGTTTCTCCTGGTCCAGCTCCTGAATCATCTCTCTCATCTTGGTACAGAGCTCAGAATTAGCTGCCTTCACCTTTTCCTCGCTCTGCTTCAGCTCCTTATTTCTCAACTCAAGTGCCTGCCGTTGAAATACCATCATGGGCCTCGTTTGAACACAAAAAGCAATACAACTATCCAAAATCTGGCCATAAAGTCATTTTCTAAAAGCTCTGGTTAATGATTTCTAAGAACATTCATAAAAATGAAAAACTTGAGTTCTTTTCAGCCATCATTCTCTTAAAATCATATGCATGAGAATGAGGACAATCCCTAGGTGGAGTCAGTGCATTCAAATATAATATATGCTCAGACACGAGTAACATTAATGACTGGTTACATGATTCGGCTTTTTAAAAAAAAAAAAAAAACACGTGTCTTGTTGCTGTTAAAAGGCATCGAAGGAATAGGTCTTGGTGGCTGAGAGTGACTAATAAACCACTCATCATTATAGCAGAAATGTCTGATCACTGCTGAAAAACGTGACTTCTACATAATGCACTACTAGGCTGGCCTATTTATGAATCTTTTTTACACGTCACTTTTAATGCAAGATCAAATTTGTGTTTGTTATGAATGCATTATTGAGGAAGCCACATATTCCCACAAGGATAAAAATCAAAAGATTTTGCTGCATATGGACCTCTACTCGTTTCTGGAGTTGCTGTCGTTCCTCTTCCAGTCTCGCAACCTCTTTGTGAGGGGTCATGTTTGATTGCTCCAAAAGCTTTTCTAGGCCACTTTCCCTAACCTGCAACATCCAAGAGTGTACACAGCACACAGTTTATAATACAGAATACTTTTTACGTATAGCAAATAATGTGCATGTACATATAAGAGATGGTCCTCACCACAAGGTCTTGAGCCTTTTTCTCAGCTCCTTGTAGCTGGGTCTGTAGCTGTTCGACATGATTCCGTGAGGTCTGGAGCTCCTTTTGTAAGCAGGAGATGTTCTCCCGTTTTGTTTTCAGCTGTGCTAGACACCGCTGCAGCTCACTCTTCAGCTCTTTCATCAAGTCCTCCTTCGGCAGGCTAGAGTCTGACAGGACAAGAGTGCTGGAAAACAAGAGAAATTACAGGCCCTTGCTGAAAACAGTTCACCTAATCATGATGTATTTGAAACTCAGAATCCAATCATTAAATGATTGTGATTTTCTCAGACATCATGCAAGACAATTTACCTGGGATTTCTGCCATCTTTCCAGCGAACTTTCTTAATGCCAAGATCCATGTAGGACTCCGAGAGCTGGTTTTCCCAGTTTGGGTTCGAGTCAAAAGAAACTGCCCCAAGTTTCACAGCAGACTCGTACAGTGTGATCTGCTCTTTCAACTCAATTAACTCTTCCTATGGAGAAATGAGGAAAAGCAGTCAATATTACTGAGTTTTGGATGATTTGCACAAGTACGAAGGAGGGCTGGTTCACTTACTTGAAGCACTTTGTTCATGTTCTCACTTATCTTACGACTAGACTGGGATTGCTGTAGTTTTATCTGCAGCTGGCTCATTTCTTGCACACATCCTAAAAAGAGCAACAAATTAAAAAAAAAAAAAAAGTCTCAGGATCAGTGGAAATTATTTGTCATGCCAATGATGCGTTTTTCAATGCCGACACAAATCTTACATAAAACCTCTGTGATGGTTATGAAACACAGTGGTTTATTAGAGAGCTCATTTGAATATTACAGGCTTCTACAATGTGAGCATTGCTAAAGCTTACAGAGTGATAGCAATCAACTGTGCAGACCTATCCCATCGGGAACTTCAGGGGGGTTTACAAATCCACGACACATGGCACGCAAAATGACCTTTGAGGTACACTCCTTTTAAGGGTAATTGCTAAACCACTCATCAATGTCATTTAAATTTTGGTGAAATGATTCACCTGAATTAACATTGCACAGAAAAATGACAACATGCACACACCAGTTTGAAGCAGTTTGGCACACTGCTGCTGGCTCTCCTCCAAACGCTGTGCGAGTGCATTGATGACTGCAGCCCTGTCCACCTGCTCTTCCTCTCTCTGCCTCTCCAGCTGCCTCACCTGCTCCCGCAGCCTCTGGGCCGCCTGCACCTGTCTCGCACATACAACACGCGCGCAACACACAGTGCACACATCTTTGCAACTTTTGGGCCAGTGGTCCACAAGGGCTTGTAGTGCCCTCTACTGAATACTGAAAGCAGTCGGTATTTTTAATTTCGTGATTCATGTTTGTGACTAAATCAAAAGGACTTAAAAAAAACAATACTATACAAAATCAGATCAAGATACACACTGAGCACTTTATTAGGAACACCTGCTCATTGATGCAATTATCTAAAATCAGCCAATCATTTGGCAGCAGTGCACTGCATAAAACCATGCAGATTCAGCTAATGTTCACATCAACCATCAGAGTCAGTGGGGAAAAATTGTGATCTCTGATTTTGACCATGGCATGACTTTTGGCACCAGATGGGCTGGTTTGAGGATTTCTATAACTGATGATCTCCTGGTATTTTCCCACGCAACAGTCTCTAGAGTTTACTCAGAATGGGGCAATAAAGGGGGGGGGGAAGAGAGAGAGAGAGAGAGAGAGAGACTCACACACAACCCAAACATCCAGTGGGTAGCAGTTCTCTGACAAACGCCTTGCTGAGAGGTCAGTGGGCAATAGCCAGACTGGGTCGAACTGACAGAAAGGCTACTGTAACTCGGATAACACCTGTGCACAATTGTGGTGAGCAGAAAAGCATCTTGGAATGCACAACACATCAAAACGTGATGTGGATAGGGCAACAGCAACAGAAGACGACATCGGGTTCCACTTCTCAGCCATGAACAGAAAGCTAAGGCTGTAGTGGGTACAGGCTCAACAAAACTGGACAACTGAATACTGGAAAAACGTAGCCTGGCCTGACAAATCTCTGCCAAGGCACACAGATGGTAGAGACAGAATTTGGCACCAACAGCATGAATCCATAAACCCAACCTGCCTTGTGTCAACAATCCAGGCTAGTGGAGGAGGTGTAATGATGTGGAGAATATATATTTTTTTTTGCACATTTTGGGCTGTTAATACCAATCATCATTTGAATGCCACAGCCTATTTGAGTATTGCGGTTGTTGACCATGTATATCCCTTCATGGCCATGATTTACTATCTTCTAATGACTACTTCCTGCATGATAATGCAGCATGTCACAAAGCAAAAATCGTCTTAAATTGGTTTCATGAACACCACGAGATCAAATGTTCTCCAGTGGCCTTCCCAGTCACCGGATCTGAATCCAATAGAACACCTTTGGGATGTGGTAGAATGGGAGACTTGCAGAATGAAAGTGGACCTAAGAAAATCTGCAGGAATTGCATGATGCAGATCATGTCAACATGGAGCAGAATTTCATCTCATCTCATTATCTGTAGCCGCTTTATCCTGGTCTACAGGGTCGCAGGCAAGCTGGAGCCTATCCCAGCTGACTACGGGCGAAAGGCGGGGTACACCCTGGACAAGTCACCAGGTCATCACAGGGCTGACACATAGACACAGACAACCATTCACACTCACATTCACACCTACGCTCAATTTAGAGTCACCAGTTAACCTAACCTGCATGTCTTTGGACTGTGGGGGAAACCGGAGCACCCGGAGGAAACCCACGCGGACACGGGGAGAACATGCAAACTCCACACAGAAAGGCCCTCGCCGGCCACAGGGCTCGAACCCGGACCTTCTTGCTGTGAGGTGACAGCGCTAACCACTACACCACTGTGCCACCGCTGGAGCAGAATTTAAAATAAATATTTCCAACATTTTGTGGAATCCATGTTATGAAGAACTGAGGCTGTTTTGAGAGAAAGTGGAGGGCCTAGCCAGTGTTAGTATAAGGCCAAGTTTACATTAGACCGTATCTGTCTCGTTTTCTTCGCGGATGCACTGTCCGTTTACATTAAACCGCCTGGAAACGCCGGGAAACAGGAATCCGCCAGGGTCCACGTATTCAATCCAGATCGTGTCAGCTCCGGTGCTGTGTAAACATTGAGAATACGTGGATACGCTGTGCTGAGCTCTAGCTGGCGTCGTCATTGGACAACGTCACTGTGACATCCACCTTCCTGATTCGCTGGCGTTGGTCATGTGACGCGACTGCTGAAAAACGGCGCGGACTTCCGCCTTGTATCACCTTTCATTAAAGAGTATAAAAGTATGAAAATACTGCAAATACTGATGCAAATACTGCCCATTGTGTAGTTATGATTGTCTTTAGGCTTGCCATCCTTCCACTTGCAAGTGGTAAGTGATATGCGCTGGGATCACACACACAGCGGCTCAGTCCCGAATCACAGCTTGTTCACTTCACTCGCGCGCTCTGTGAGCTGCGCAAGGCCAGAGTGCGCACCCTCCAGAGGGCACTCGCTGTTCAGGGCGGAGTGATTTGGAGCGCAGGATGCCTGCGGAGCCGAGCGTATCCGTGTATTGGTGTTGCTGTGTGCACGCAAATCGTGTATTGGTGTTGCTGTGTGCACACTAATCGTTTTAAAAACGTTAATCTGATGATCCGCTGATACGGTCTAATGTAAACATGGGCTAAATACGGAGGTGATTATAGGAAATCGTGCACGCTGATTGGTTCGGAAATTCGGACTATTTCTCAATCACCACCCCGAGTGACTCGGCAAAATGGCGGCCAATCGCTTCGTCACTGTAAGCGAGGAAGAATTACAAATTCCACCCATCCATTTTCTACTGCTTATCCAGATCTGGGTTGCGGGGGTAGCAGCCTAAGCAGAGCAGCCCAGACTTCCCTCTCCCTGGCCACCTCCACCAGCTCTTCCGGGGGAATACCGAGGCATTCCCAGGCCAGCTGAGAGATGTAATCTCTCCAGTGTGTCCTGGGTCTGCCCAGGGTCTTCTTCTGGTGGGGCATGCCCAGAGAACCTCCCTTGGGAGGCGTCCAGGGGGCATCCTAACCAGGTGCCCGAACCACCTCAACTGATTCCTTTCAATGTGAAGGAGCAGCGGTTCTACTCAGAGTCTCTCCCAAATGACCAAGCTTCTCACCCTGTCTCTAAGGGAGAGCCCAGCCACCCTGCGGAGAAAACTCATTTCTACCGCTTGTATCCGCAATCTCATTCTTTCAGTCACTACCCACAGCTCGTGACCATAGGTGAGAGTCGGAACGTAGATGAACCAGTAAATTGAGAGCTTTGCCTTTTGGCTCAGCTCTCTCTTTACCACAACAGACCGGTTTAGCATCCGCATCACTGCTGAAGTTGCCCCAATCCGTCTGTCCATCCCCCGCCCCCCCTTGCCCTCACTCGTGAACAAAACCCAGAGATACTTAAACTCCTCCACTTGAGGTAGCAACTCCCCCCTGACCCGAAGTAGGCACTCCACCCATTTCCAGCTGAGCACCATGGCAATGGACTTGGAGGTGCTGATCCTCATCCCAGCCGCAAACCATCCCAGCTCAGCTCAAGTCACAGATTGATGACGCCAACAGGACCACATCACAAAAGCTCCGGTGTGACACGTGAAAATCTGATAATGTTAAGGTCATTTATGCAGTAATACAGAAAATTCTAAAGGGTTCACAAACTTTCAAACAGCACTGTAGGTGTTAGGTGACAAACTGTACTTAGCAGCAGACGGGTCAGTACAAGTACAACTGCACCTACATGGTACGTTTACCTGATAAAATTACAAATAATGATTCAGAAGTGAACTAACCTGCTCCTCCAGATGTTGACCTTGTGTGTCTAATTTCTGTTGTAGTGCAAACACTCTAGCTTCATGCTGTTCCTTCATGGCAGCTATGTCTCGGTCATGCTGCTCCCGTGCTCGGGTCAGCATGTCGGATCGACACAGCTCCATCATCTGCTGCTGCAGACTGTCTACCGTGGCCTCTGCGACGCACTGCTTCTTCATGTTCTACAAAACAATCAAAACAAGACTCTTGCTCAGCTACAGACATGCAGTTTGAGTGCTTCGATTCACAATGCTATATTTTTACCTCCTGTTCTCTCTCTGTAAGGGTCTGAACCTGTCGCTCCAAAGACATGACTTTCGCTTGTAGTCGAGACTCCCTCTCTTTTGCCTCCTCTATGAGATGACTGGACTCCTTCAGTGATAATGTCAGCCCATCCTTTTCATCTGGGCAAAAGCAAAGTAAAAAAAATATATAATAATAATAATTAGTATTTCATCACAATTCTCCTTGGCTCAACTCCAACAGAACACACATCACCTGGATTAAAGTTACTAATGTGGAATGAGATGGATTTTCTGTTTTATAACAAATCACAGTCCCAATAGTTTAAATATGGATTCATAAGCGCTTGATTAATAATATTGACTGCTGATAGATAAAATTGATCTCAATATCGCCAACTAGATACCACTGTACTCAGTTTCATCGTAAAAAGGCACCATGAATTTGACAACACTGAAATATTTATGGCATCCCTTCAACATTAGCTTACCTTTTACGATGGCAAACTGATGCTCAAGATATCTCATTTTACGTCTACTATCTTCCAGTTTCTGCTCCAGATCCTCAATCTGCCTCAATTGAGCCTTGTTTAAAATCTTCAACTGAGCATATTCCTGGGCATCAACAGTTGCTAAAACATGAAAACATTTGACGTAAAATTCCTCACTTATCCATTCAAATGATCAGTGTTCTATATATTTGAAAGCAATTGTAGAGGAAATTATGAATCTGTAGTTTTTGTTTTTTATTGGGATGGGAATCCAACATGACATACTTGGTGATGAATCAAGAAAGTCTCTTTGCAGCTGGTCAAACTGGCCATTTTGATGAGATGACTGAATGCTGAACATATTTTGTTGTCTTGTTGGCTTATGTGGCCGATAGCTGGCTTTGTAACAGTCAACATCTTGGCCGTCAGTTATTTCATCAAATTTCTGGAAATATTACAGAAACGTTCGCCAAAGAAATGTTTGTTAATTTTAGAACATTTACCCACACACAATTTTATAACAGCAAACGCATCCAATATGTATTTAACAGTTACCTTAAAGTGGTTTCTGACATTGGCATGTTCTCCATAGTCTTGGCCATCTGCTCCAGAATGACAGTCTGTGTGTGGGTAATCTTCCTGTTCATAGCCCTCCCCATCAGAGAAGTCGTTGGTACCGTTAGTGTCTGCTGTTCCAGTAGAGGAGTAGACATACTCTCCAGACTCATACTGATAGTTCTGGTCTTGGTGTGTATCCCAGCCATGGGTTAAATGTTCTGTCCTACCCTGGAGGTGATGAAGGGGACCATGGCTATACATATAACCCTGATGATCAGACTGGTCATAGGCAGTCCCAGGATTCTTAAATAAATAAATAAATAAATAAATAAAAAGAAGAAATTTTGTTACAGATCTTGTGAATAACCAGTTGCAAACATACAACCCCGATTCCAAAAAAGTTGGGACAAAGTACAAATGGTAAATAAAAACTGAATGCAATGATGTGGAAGTTTCAAAATTCCATATTTTATTCAGAATAGAACATAGATGGCATATCAAATGTTTAAACTGAGAAAATGTATCATTTAAAGAGAAAAATTAGGCGATTTTAAATTTCATGACAACACATCTCAAAAAAGTTGGTACAAGGCCATGTTTACCACTGTGAGACATCCCCTTTTCTCTTTACAACAGTCTGTAAACGTCTGGGGACTGAGGAGACAAGTTGCTCAAGTTTAGGGATAGGAATGTTAACCCATTCTTGTCTAATGTAGGATTCTAGTTGCTCAACTGTCTTAGGTCTTTTTTGTCGTATCTTCCGTTTTATGATGCGCCAAATGTTTTCTATGGGTGAAAGATCTGGACTGCAGGCTGGCCAGTTCAGTACCCGGACCCTTCTTCTACGCAGCCATGATGCTGTAATTGATGCAGTATGTGGTTTGGCATTGTCATGTTGGAAAATGCAAGGTCTTCCCTGAAAGAGACGTCGTCTGGATGGGAGCATATGTTGCTCTAGAACCTGGATATACCTTTCAGCATTGATGGTGTCTTTCCAGATGTGTAAGCTGCCCATGCCACATGCACTAATGCAACCCCATACCATCAGAGATGCAGGCTTCTGAACTGAGCACTGATAACAACTTGGGTCGTCCTTCTCCTCTTTAGTCCGAATGACACAGCGTCCCTGATTTCCATAAAGAACTTCACATTTTGATTCGTCTGACCACAGAACAGTTTTCCACTTTGCCACAGTCCATTTTAAATGAGCCTTGGCCCAGAGAAGACGTCTGCGCTTCTGGATCATGTTTAGATACGGCTTCTTCTTTGAACTATAGAGTTTTAGCTGGCAACGGCAGATGGCACGGTGAATTGTGTTCACAGATAATGTTCTCTGGAAATATTCCTGAGCCCATTTTGTGATTTCCAATACAGAAGCATGCCTGTATGTGATGCAGTGCCGTCTAAGGGCCCGAAGATCACGGGCACCCAGTATGATTTTCCGGCCTTGACCCTTACGCACAGAGATTCTTCCAGATTCTCTGAATCTTTTGATGATATTATGCACTGTAGATGATGATATGTTCAAACTCTTTGCAATTTTACACTGTCGAACTCCTTTCTGATATTGCTCCACTATTTGTCGGCGCAGAATTAGGGGGATTGGTGATCCTCTTCCCATCTTTACTTCTGAGAGCCGCTGCCACTCCAAGATGCTCTTTTTATACCCAGTCATGTTAATGACCTATTGCCAATTGACCTAATGAGTTGCAATTTGGTCCTCCAGCTGTTCCTTTTTTGTACCTTTAACTTTTCCAGCCTCTTATTGCCCCTGTCCCAACTTTTTTGAGATGTGTTGCTGTCATGAAATTTCAAATGAGCCAATATTTGGCATGAAATTTCAAAATGTCTCACTTTCGACATTTGATATGTTGTCTATGGTCTATTGTGAATACAATATCAGTTTTTGAGATTTGTAAATTATTGCATTCCGTTTTTATTTACAAGTTGTACTTTGTCCCAACTTTTTTGGAATCGGGGTTGTATTCAGACATATGAATTTTGTTTCTTCCACTTGGCATGCACGAGATATCGACTTAGAAATGCTCCAAAATGGATGTGTGCCATATTGTGCAGTTTAGGCTGATAAACAGCACTTAAGCTATATTTCAGCCTGTGTCCAACACGCATAAAAATTCTAAATTTGTGAAAATTCACCACCGAGAGGATCGACAATCTGTTTGTACAGGTTACATTTGATAAACTAGTGCAAGAAAGTGCACAAATTTTGCTCCATATTTTCTGAACATTGCATGTAGCAAGCCACAGTGGAGGTGAAATGAAAAGCTACACGAAATTTGTTTCTCGAACAGTTTATTTAAATAACGTTCATCAGTTATAAGTGTCCAAACGTGTACTGTAGTCATACCAACATGCAAATTAAAAGAAATAAACTCACCGTTTCAGCCGGACGTTGTCGTTGATCAGTCTGTCCATTCCAAGCACTCTGTGGTCTAAAAATACATAAAAACTCAAATTTCTTAAATTTTTGAAAGACAATACAAATACTGTTAAAAAGTGTAGTTTTAGCTAATTGAGTGTAAATCCCTTCCTGTACCTATCCTTGTCTTTCTGAGGACTGCAGGTTGAGTAGTCCAGCTCCGGTGAGGAGTCGTGACTATCCTCCAGCATATCATCTGGGAGGTCAGTCAAAAGCTTATGTAGCTAGAGGACACAAGTTATTCACAATGAAACAAAAAATTACATGGCAACTTTTAGACAAACACATAGGAAACCATAGCAACTGTTAACAAAAACACTCCCACCCAGGGGCGGCACGGTGGTGTAGTGGTTAGCGCTGTCGCCTCACAGCAAGAAGGTCCTGGGTTCGAGCCCCGGGGCCGGTGAGGGCCTTTCTGTGTGGAGTTTGCATGTTCTCCCCGTGTCCGCGTGGGTTTCCTCCGGGTGCTCCGGTTTCCCCCACAGTCCAAAGACATGCAGGTTAGGTTAACTGGTGACTCTAAATTGAGCGTAGGTGTGAATGTGAGTGTGAATGGTTGTCTGTGTCTATGTGTCAGCCCTGCGATGACCTGGCAACTTGTCCAGGGTGTACCCCGCCTTTCGCCCGTAGTCAGCTGGGATAGGCTCCAGCTTGCCTGCGACCCTGTAGAAGGATAAAGCGGCTAGAGATAATGAGATGAGACTCCCACCCGGTTTCTCTACACAAACAGACCTGTCAACTGACTAGAAAGGGGCACTGCTGAAAACTATGTGCTATACTAATGAATTAAAATGACACGTGGGGAAAAATAAATAAATACATTTAAAGGGGGAAAAAAAACCCAAAACCCATTACCATAAGGTAACATACAGTATGTAATCAGTCAGTCAGTCATAGAACAGAATAGAACAGGATTAAAGATTTAAAAAAAAAAAGACTTACTCTCCATAAAGAGTGCTGAATCAACCTGACGTCTTCCACAGTCGCCTCACACACATACACTTTCATGCTCATGCATTTAGGCTAAACAGAGACCCTGAAGTCAAAGAAGTTAGCTGTAACAAAACCACACACTTCCAAGTTCCTGCTGTTTAGCTATACAAGGTCATATGATTAAGCAACTTTAAGGGGGGAAAAAAAATCCCCAAACATTTTGGGCACCGTCCCGGCCTGAAGCTTGCTTATTCTCAGGCTCTGGCCATAGAGTCTGGTTAACTGGAGGAGAAACATTCCTCCCCTGCAGCGGAGAAAGAAACATTTTACAAAACCTGCAATGCAAATAAACAGGAGTTCGACATTGCATCAGTCCTTATGAAAACATTTCCTAGATCAGTCAAATTCTCAGATGTAAGAAGAATAAACGGTCCACTGGAAAAAAAAATCCTCCTAGAAAGCAACAAGATTGCTTAGTTTCTTCAATCCCTCCATTTACAAAGAAAGTCAGTCAGGGGAAAGAAGCACATGCTGATAGACCCATAGCAGACACGCCTGACAGCTCTTCACTTCAGCCAATAATGGTTCAGGTCCACCGTTCAGCAGATTTCTGAAGCATGAGTCAGAGCCTGTCTGCATCTGATTGGAGGCGTGTGGTGTTTAAACATCAACACAACTCAGAGGTCGTACTAACTGAAAAGAATTAAGTGCACAAGCGGACATGGTTTATTTAACACATTTATGGGTTGATTATTCGGGTTTCTACTCATTTTTATAGCTGATATAGGAGTACAGAAAATTTTCATAATTAACATGAACCTTCTATCACTCCATACAGAACTCCAGGCAATCGCCAGAATGTACACTGAATCAAAGCAGGGGATTCATTTTATTTATTTTTTTAAGACAGATTAGAGAAACCTACACAAGGTTCCCACTGGTGCTCATCATTAATCCATCAGTGACGAAGAGAAAATTACCAGCAGTCGTCACAGTGACGAATATATTTGTCATCTTTATCATAGGTCATCTTTTATAGAAATCTCGCCACAAATCCCTCCGTTTTGCTGAAATCCAACCCCAGTGAAGAGACTGCAGGAAGCCAGAGTATAAACAATGAGCACGTGCTTGTGACTAATAATAATTGTCTACACACAACCAAATGAGCACCAAACTTTTGACCAATCACAGTGCTTCTTCATCGGCCTGGTGTAGCGCAGTCTAAACTGAGGAAGTTTTTTGGGGCTCCTTCAAGCACTGAAGATGATGTAAGGGCTGAAACAGCCCGGGGGAGGCACACTCAGAGCCCCAACCGTCCCCGAGCACATCGGGCAGTGTCAGGAATACAGGGGTCGATTGATTGAATGACTGGCAAACGACTGAAGCGTTCTATGTTTTGGGCAGCGTGGCATGTTGACTTCCCATGGATAACGCAGTTCGGCCCCGTCACTCAAGGCTATTAAAAAAAAAAATTAATAGAAAATCACTACCTTGGATGTCATCTGGGATTTTCAATGTTGTAATATAATAATGCAAGTTAGAATTGGTGTCTATGATCCTAAAGGAGAGATGTGAGTGAGAAATGGTTTTTATTAAACTTATGATTAATTTTACTAGTGACATTAAGTCCATTGGCATGTGCCTCAGTTTCCTGAGACATTATGGGTGCTTATCTCATCTCATCTCATTATCTCTAGCCGCTTTATCCTGCTGCGGTCTCAAAAGTAGCCGGACACCAGCGGCAAATCGCCGTCTGTGGCTTGTTATGCCGCCGGCTATTGTCAGTCAAGTCACAAAATTTAATATTAAATATTTCTGACGGCAAAAAAAAGTTGTGAACGTAAATTACATCCACTATGTCCGTTGCCACGTCAACTTTGTTTACATCCTTGACATGAGTGCAGCCATTACTGCCCCTTGTGCCATATGTAAGCCGTACTCTGATTGGCTTAGAGTGTTCCATGGACTGTGAATGGTTCATACCATCATGTGACTCACAAATGGCGACGAAGAGAGTTGCAAGCGGCTCCATGCTGGATGCGTGGCTAAAAAGGTCTACAGGGAAAGGTAAGTACGTTTTGAACGCAAATTTATTGTCATTGTGTTGATATAGAAAAATAAATACGTCTTAGTCCACCGTTTCTCAGCCTTGCTTAAGACATTATAATCGCAGATCGTAAAGTTGACTCTGCGTTTGACAGCTGCTCGAAAAAACAAACTGCGTGCGTAACAACGCTAATCAAGCTTAAGCTAGACGATCCGCCTCAAATACCCGTCCCGGGTAAATGTTATCCCAATTTTAGATGATCCGTTCCAAACCATCCCGCCCCATGAAAAATTCGTACTTACATCTTGACTCACCTATGGTAAATTACAAATGGAAATCACCTGTGAAGACCTGTCTGTGGCCATGTGACATGAAATGGCCAATGAATGATGAGATTTGTGTTTTGAAAAACCAACTGTTTCACTTAGGCCCTGTCCACACGGCAACGGATTCAGGTGACTCCGATACAATTGCTTATCGTTTAGGCCTGGCGTCCACACGGCACCGGCGTTTTGGGTGCCCAAAACGCAATCTTTTTGAGAACGGGTTCCAGAGTGGAAAGATCTGGCAACGTTGCCGTTGTGAAGTCGTCTGGATGAGTAAAACGGATTTGTTTACGATGACGTCACAACCACATGACTGTGAGTGCTTCACGCCGGGTAGAAGTGTAACGGATATCACCAGGAAAAAGCCTTACAGAGCACTAGTGAGAGTGAAACACGAGCTTGGATATTATTATTATTATTATTATTATGTTCAGTGTTAGTTCACAGTAGTAATGCAAGAAGCAGAATAGTGACAGTAATAGTGAAGCAAAAACATGCAATTGTACAAACACTGCAGCTCTACAGCAAAATATTCATTTATGAAATGGTCTGATTCTTAACACCAGTAGTGCCAATGATCTTCTCATTGCGATGCGAGTTGTCAACAAATCCTATAACTTGGTTCATGAAACGCGCTTACAAAATATTTTCACTGTGAATATTTATTGTGTAATGGTGCAAAGTGAGAGAGAGAGAGAGAGAGAGAGACTCTGCCCTTAGGACAGAGTCAATCCCGCCAGCAAAAATAGAGAAAAAAAGAGCGATCTCACCTCTTCAGATGTGGGTTTAAGTCCTACAATACATTCCTCAAAAAGGGCGTAGAGGAGCAAATTAATCATTATTTAATTAGCATTCAATTTATTCCGGACCATTAAAGACACCGCCTTCCGCGTAGAATCATAGGTCATCCTCGCCGCCATTTTGGAGAGGTCAAAGCGGAGAATAAAGATTAGCTGCGTTTAACTTTACCAACAGGTTTGCCATCCAAACAAGATCACATGGGATTACCTTTCACAGGTGAGACTGGAAAAATACTTTTCATTGTATTTGGTCATTATAATGTAATTTTACAAACAGATTTTCCTGACTTTGTGGCTAATATGCATCCTTACTTCTTCTATTGTTCTGGTGTCTCCGAAGGGACCGTCTTACAGCGCCCCTAGAGGTGTGGCATGTGTATTGCATCGTTTTCAGCAAGCGTTGCGTTGCCATATGGACCTGATATTTTACTGATTGTTGCCCATTTGGACGCGATATATTTTTAAATAACATCTCGTTGCCGTTGTCGTGTGGATGTAGCCTTAGTCCCTTTTTCACAATGGTGAAGACAAAAGAGCCGTCTGAAGAAACAAGAAATGCAGTTGTTGACGAACACAAGAGCTCCAAAGGATATAAAGCCATCTCCAAAGAGCTTGGTATCCCTGTGTCAACAGTGCGTAATGTTAAGAAATATTTGAAGCATGGAACTGTCAAGAACCTCCCTGGGCGTGGGGGTAAAAGAAAAATCAATGATAGAAGTCGTCGAAGGTTGGTGCGATTGGTGGCAGAATCACCTCAGTTAACATCTATGGACCCGCAGGCCCACCTGGAACAGTCTGGGGTAACTGTTTCAAGAAGCACCATAAGGCGCACACAACACAGCAGGGCTACATGGGTGGAGGCCAAGGAAGACCCCATTATTGAGGGAAAAAAAAACAAAACACAAAAAGGAGTGTCTGGAGTTTGCGAAAGAGAACCTGGACAAGCCACAGTCCTTCTGGGAAAATGTCCTGTGGACAGATGAGACAAAAGTAGAGCTTTTTGGGAATTCTCACAGGCAGTATGTTTACAGATGCTGCAATGAAGCATTCAAAGAAAAGAACACCCTACCAACAGTCAAGCATGGTGGAGGATCAATAATGCTGTGGGGCTGCTTTGCTGCATCTGGGACTGGAGGCACTACCCGTGTCATAGGTATTATGAAATCTGAAGATTATCAACAGATTTTGGAGCAAAATGTCCTGCCCAGTGCAAGAAACCTCGGTTTGAGGCGAAGATCTTGGGTACTCCAGCAGGACAAAGACCCCAAACACACATCTAAAAGCACACAAAAATGGTTAGAAAATAAAAAATGGACTGTTTTGAAATGGCCAGCAATGAGTCCTGACCTCAATCCAATTGAGAATCTTTTGGGGGGGGGTTTGAAACCTTCAAATATCCAAGACCTAGAGCACATAGCGAAGGAAGAGTGGGAGAAAATACCACAAGACAAATGCAAGAAGCTCACTGATGGCTACAGGAAACGTTTGGAGGCCGTCATCACTGCCAAAGGGTGTGCAACCAAATACTAAGGAGGGGTGCCAATATTCCTGCACCTGCTGTATTTCTGTTTTTTGTTGTCTTAGAAATTAAAATGTCTATTTTGAACGAAAACAACTTTTCAGTTCCTTTAGACCTTCAATTAAAAGATTTTGGTATTGCAAATTGTGTCCATTTCCATTTATTTCTGGAGATATTACAAAAGTTGTGAATAAAATTAAGGGGTGCCAATACTGCTAGGCAGGGCTGCATATATATATATATATATATATATATATATATATATATATATATATATATATATATATATATACACATACACACACACACACACACACACACACACACACAATTTGTTGTGCCTAACCCGCACTAAATAACTAGATTTACATAATTTCTATTCAGTAGGCCCCTACATGATTAGGTTGATGAGATTTGTATAAAAGTTATTTTCAATAGAAATGCTGAGACTGTCAATGAGTGCTGCTAGCTGCTGTTTTTTACTAACGATGAAGTCAGCTGATGAAGTACATGTAGCTGCATTTTATGTAACAGTTTGACTGCCAAAAAATAAACATCTCATCTCATTATCTGTAGCCGCTTTATCCTGTTCTACAGGGTCGCAGGCAAGCTGGAGCCTATCCCAGCTGACTACGGGCGAAAGGCGGGGTACACCCTGGACAAGTCACCAGGTCATCGCAGGGCTGACACATAGACACAGACAACCATTCACACTCACATTCACACCTACGGTCAATTTAGAGTCACCAGTTAAGCTAACCTGCATGTCTTTGGACTGTGGGGGAAACCGGAGCACCCGGAGGAAACCCACGCGGACACGGGGAGAACATGCAAACTCCGCACAGAAAGGCCCTCGCTGGCCACGGGGCTCGAACCCGGACCTTCTTACTGTGAGGTGGCAGCGCTAACCACTACACCACCATGCCACCATGGGTGTTGTTTTTTTATTATTATCATTATCATCATCACAATAATAAAGAAGAAGAAACTGAAGTGAAAAACATATGTTAAAGAGCAGTGTAAAAATCACTAATAAAAGACCTTTGAATGTGTGTGGGGGGTGATGATAATATTACTTTGTAAAGTTAGATGTAACCTCGCCAACCTACGGATGCTAATCTCCTTTAAAAAAAAAAAAAGCCCCAGGAAAACTGGACTGAGCCCCCGGTCTGTTCAACAGCTGGAATAGAAACGGCCCTGGGAGAACTAACGCATGATAGAAAACGAGGTCATTTTGTGTTCAGTTTGTGAATCGAATCCAGATTCCTTCAGTGTTGTTTGGTCCCAGATTCTTCTCGACTCTGTTCAACTGTAAATCCAGTTTTGTGTTGAAGTAAAGGCTAAAGGGAGTCCTGATACCTCTTTTGAATAATTCTATGCTAAATTAACCTGAAATAAGCTCAAACTAAAGAGGTTTATTTTATCTCGATGGTGCACAGGGCGCCCAAAATCAGGGCTCTCTTTTTTGATGCTGGAGTGGAGCCCAAATCTTATATGTAATGGAGCTCCATCTGTATAAATATTTGAGTTGTGCCAGTTTGGTTGGTGTAAACCTGTATTAAGTCCACTTTGATAAGTCAGTAACTTAATAAATAAATGAGACTATGAAAAAGAGAACAATAGTTAAGACTTTATTTTTCAAGGAAAAAAAGTGGAGAATATTTTTTCAGAACCCTGTCATAGCAGAGCAAAGTGCATGGAGCAGAGCCTCATACTTAAGAAAATATGGGTAATGCATCAATCTGATTTTTGATGGCTTTTAACCATATGTACACGTGTACAGGTACGCATGTACATGAATGACAAACGTGTACCATCACAAGGAACCCCACTATAAGTGCAAGGCAACATCTCAAACACTTGACAGCAAAATTTGTGTCTATATTTATTTACATAAGATAAATGGGTTTTTAATCCAACTGTTATTTTTAATTTTGTTTAAAAATGATTTACTAACATTTTATGGAAAATATTCACAATAGTTTTGTATAGAACTAGTTAAAATAGTTTTATTAGTCCACTAGCTTGTTGGACCATTTCCGTAATGTAAGGGCAGTAGACGGATGTAAGTGCAGGAAGAGTTTTATTGAAAACAAACTCGCAAATAGATCCAAAACTGAGACAAAGGCAGAATCAAAAAATAGCCAGTGGTCCAGTGAGACACAGACAGGATATCAGAGGTAATACAATACTCACAGTCCAAAAACACAACCACAGCCAAAACCAGAAAAGAGATACAAAATACAAGGCTTGGTAACGTCAGGCCATCCTTAAAAAAAAAAAAATTCGTTTCCTGTCCACCGGGTGGGCAAAAAAAATTTCAGGAGGGAGGGAGGGATTTTTTTTTATTATATATGGATGGATAAGAAATCGCAAATGCTGTGTTTGCTTTTTCTTTCAGTACTTTTTTTTTATTACAAAAGCAGACACATTTAATAAAATGACAGTTAAATCAACTGAAACTTGTACAAAAACTAAGTTAGCATTTTAAATGCTGACTGCAACATTTGCAAAACTTTTACAAAGGTACTTAAAATGTCCAACACACGGACTTTTTGTAGTTCTAAATCGACCGTTAGGCCTAGTTCGGATGAAATTACACTATTAAAATAACCACTGAATGATTTGTTTTTCTGAATCTTTACTATTTTGTTGTTCGCTAGAATACCATTTTGCGATTTCACACTTAAGCAAATGTTTGAAAACTCCGGATCTCCTTCCTTCATGGTGGCTGCCATTTTTTTGTGTGCCGCACGGCGCATGCGCAGAGCTGATTCGACAGGGCTTTCCACAAGCGCCGGCCACACAATTAAGTCCAGCCGGCTACTTTAATGACTATTTTTGTAGCCCACAGGCTCTAAATATTAATTTTCGATTTTAATAAAATTAAATATGTTTATCTAACGGACTGACAATGTCAAACTGAACCGTTGATCAAGGGAGAGTAACTCATCCGCGCCACGACATGTGGTGTGCGCGCACACTCGGCGCATGCTCAGTTGCGTGAATGTGTCATGCACTGAAAATAAGAGATTTACAAGCCAGGAACGCCTCATGATGCAATACGCAAGAAAAGAAAGAAGATTTACTGCCATTTTACTTTGTATTTGAGTAAAGTGAATAAATAAATGGTCTGTGGAAAATACACTTAACCCTGGGAACTGCGTGCACAGGAGTTTATTTTGTGTTTATTCCCCCCCGGCTGGCTACTTATTTGTCATGGCTGGCTAGTATGAGCCTTAGTGGAAAGCCCTGGGAATGCGGAAATGTCAAGTTCGATTTTAGATTTATGAACCCGAAAAAAATGTCGAAAAACCAGCGTTTAAAAAAAAAAAAAAAATTTCACCCGCACAAATGGCACTCACCCGGCCGGTGGACCGGAAACAGAACATTTTTTAATAATGGCCTCAGCCATAAGGTACAGAGTGTATACTTCAAAGTCGGAGTGTTCCTGAGAGTCCTTATATACATACGCTGCGATTAGAGCTCAATCAGGAACACCTGCATGCTAATTAGAGCGGCGGCTACAATTATCGACACCTTAACGTTCTTTTGGCCATTGCAAAAGTAGAAAAGAATTTCAATATGCAAATTGTGTATGAATAATTACTCAAACTTCCACTATGGGAGGGAGGAAAAAAAATTGATTCCCAATTACTTAGCATATCATGTGACACTGTTCCATAAGTGCACGTGGCACCAGGACACCTTAGGTTGATGATCGACTTTGTTGTCGTTTCATCGGATCTCCGGCCCCATGTCTTGGACACTCAGGTGAAGAGAGGGGCTGAGCTTTCAACTGATCACCACCTGGTGGTGAGTTGGATCCGCTGGCGGAGGAGGAAGCCAGACAGACCTGGCAGGCCCAAACGTATGGTGAGGGTCTGCTAGGAACGTCTGGCCGAGCACTCTGTCGGGGAGGTCTTTAACTCCCACCTCCGGGAGAGCTTCTCCCAGCTTCCGAGGGAGGCGGGGGACATTGAGTCTGAGTGGACCATGTCCTCTGCCTCCATTGTTGACGCGGCTGTTCGGAGCTGTGGGCGCAAGGTCTCCGGTGCCTGTCGTGGCGGCAATCCCCGAACCCAGTGGTGGACACCGGAAGTAAGGGATGCCGTCAAGCTGAAGAAGGAGTCCTATCGGGCCATGTTGGCCTCCGGGACTCCTGAGGCAGCTGATGGGTAGACAGGCCAGGCATGCCGCAGCTCGGGCAGTTGTGGAGGCAAAAACTCGGAATTGGGAGTTGTTTGGTGAGGCCATGGAGGAGGACCATCAGTCGGCCTCGAAGAAATTCTGGCAAACCGTCCGGCACCTCAGGAGGGGGAAGCAGTACTCTGCCAACACTGTTTACAGTGCGGGTGGGGAGCTGTTGACCTTGACTAGGGACATTGTCAGGCGGTGGAAGGAATACTTTGAGGATCTCCTCAATCCCACCATCATGTCTTCCATTGAGGAAGCAGAGGCTGATGACTCAGAGGTGGACTCGTCCATTACCCAAGCCGAAGTCACTGAGGTGGTTAGCAAGCTCCTCGGTGGCAAGGCACCGGGGGTGGAGGAGATCTGCCCCGAGTATCTCAAGTCTCTGGATGTTGTGGGGCTGTCTTGGCTGACACGCCTCTGCAACATCGCGTGGCGGTCGGGGACAGTGCCTCTGGAGTGGCAGACTGGGGTGGTGGTCCCTCTTTTTAAGAAAGGGGACCGGAGAGTGTGCTCCAATTATAGGGGAATCACACTTCACAGCCTCCCAGGGAAGGTTTACTCCAGAGTACTGGAGAGGAGAATTCGGCCATTAGTCGAACCTCGGATCCAGGAGGAACAATGCAGTTTTCGTCCTGGTTGCGGAACACTGGAACAGCTCTATACCCTTCATAGGGTGCTCAAGGGTTCATGGGAGTTTGCCCAACCAGTCCACATGTGCTTTGTGGATTTGGAGAAGGCATTCGACTGTGTCCCTCATGGTATTCTGTGGGGGGTGCTTCGGGAGTATGGGGTTCGGGGCTCTTTGCTAAGGGCTGTCCGGTCCCTGTACGAACGGAGCAGGAGTCTGGTTCGCATTGCCGGCAGTAAGTCAGACCTGTTCCCAGTGCATGTTGGACTCCGGCAGGGCTGCCCTTTGTCACTGGTTCTGTTCATAATCTTTATGGACAGAATTTCTAGGCGCAGCGAGGGGCCGGAAGGAATCCTGTTTGGGAACCACAGGATTTCATCTCTGCTTTTCGCAGATGTTGTCCTGTTGGCTTCTTCAAACCAGGACCTTCAGTATGCACTGGGGTGGTTTGCAGTCGAATGTGAAGCGGCTGGGATGAGAATCAGCACCTCCAAGTCCGAGGCCATGGTTCTCGACTGGAAAAGGGTGGCTTGCCCTCTCCAGGTTGGTGGAGAAGTCCTGCCTCAAGTGGAGGAGTTTAAGTATCTCGGGATCTTGTTTACGAGTGAGGGAAGGATAGAGCGTGAGATCGACAGGCGGATCGGTGCGGCCTCCGCAGTGATGCGGTCGCTTTACCGGTCCATCGTGGTGAAGGAGCTGAGCCAAAAGGCGAAGCTCTCGATTTACCAGTCGATCTACATTCCGACTCTCACCTATGGTCATGAGCTTTGGGTAATGACCGAAAGAACAAGATTGCGGATACAAGCGGCCAAAATGAGTTTCCTTTGCAGGGTGGCTGGGTGCTCCCTTAGAGATAGGGTGAGAAGCACAGTCACTCGGGAGGAGCTCATGGATTTTAGAGATTTTTTACCCTAAAAAACATTTTATCATCAAAATTTTACAAATGTTGTTGAAATACCATACCCTGTTTGCTTACAAAATTGACACTTATACAAAAGTAGAACTCTCTTTCAAGTACATACATTACTTAAACTTTCATTTGATAAAGATCAACTACACCTATGTAAAGGAAACATTGGCATGGGCCTTTTGTGATAGATTTTGCATATACATTCCAGGTGAGCACCAACATGATACTTCAAATTTGCTGCTCTAAATCCAAACTAAGGTAACACATTCACTGCTATATTAAATAATGGTTTATATGATTTGAATACATTTTTACTTTGGTTCTATAAAGTGTTTGTCTATTTACAATATATACAACTATTTACAGTTTCATGGTGCAGAAAATGTATTTCTTTATTTTGAGCTTTTTAGCAAGAGCTAAAAGCTTGTTGGTCCTCTCCCTCTTTTTAGCCAACTCCTCTTGATTTTTCACATGCTCCAGCCTTGCTTTCTTTTGCTCCCTGTCTAACTCCTCCTTGGCCTTTCTCTTACTCTGCATGCTTGTGCTTGGCACAGCCATTGATGTCTGGGTAGCTTTCTTCAATTCTCTCTTTGCCTCAAGTTCAGCCTTGTACTTAGAATAAGACCTCTTCACGTTTTCCATCAGCAAAGGATCAACTGGAGAATGGAGTATACTTTCCCTCTTGAAATACTCCAGTGGTGTCTTCTGACTTGCTCTCATGTGGTAGCTCACCGTCTGCACTGCACTTAGTGTGTGGATCTCCATCTGGCAGGACTTTTGGTCGAGGACATCACCCATGATGTTGAAGGAGCCTTCGACCTGTGGACCATGGAAGCAGGACAGCAAAGCATGGACCATCTTCATTAGTGCTGGGTACACATCCAGGAGACGCTGATCTGACCACCAATGGTCGATCCTCTTGTGAGCTTCATACAGAGGTAGAAAGGAATCCACCTGAAATCTGCACACCTGCAGCTCATATTCATCTCTTTCTTCATCAGCGTTCAGCACATTGGTCACCAGTTCTGGGAGTCGCAGAAGGTGCCAGTAGGGTGAGTTTGACCGGGCTGTCGAAAAGCACTTGAAATCGAATAGTTGCTTTTCAATAGAAATGTCTGTTTTCGATGTTTCACCGAGGTTGCATGACTCTGTAAAGGCTTCCATCCTCTCGATCCGTAAAGAATGACATCACACACTGTACAGAGAGCTTTGTCAGCGACATCGAGCTTTTTCACGAAATCAGACACAAGTACAGATAATGGTTCCTGCTTACTGCTTCCCACTGGTGACACCGTCACCTTTCTATCCAACCAGTCCCATCAAAACTTTTGTTTTTCAGATCCGCATCTATCTCACGCACTTTAGCTTCGTCGCAAATCTCGATAACATTCGGCATTTTGATTGATACAAAACTGCATAAACGAGTATTGCTGCAGTACTCCACATGTGCAAAGAACCAATCATGTAGCACGGGAAGGTGGTTTAAGAAGGTGAATATGGATTGGTTGTCATTCAGCAAATGCCGATACAGGGGCCAATCACAACACGAGACATTGGTTATACACCAAATACAAACAAACGGCAAACTAATGTCTTATGAGAAAGTACGATATTCAAAATGGATGCCTACATTTCTGTGAATTGTAAACATTACGCGAGTCCTGATATGGGTCAGTCCATGAAATAGGGTTACCAAAATGTGACATAGAGGGAGTCACTTAAAACAATTTA
The DNA here is from genome assembly GCF_027579695.1 of Neoarius graeffei. Lineage (NCBI taxonomy): Eukaryota > Metazoa > Chordata > Actinopteri > Siluriformes > Ariidae > Neoarius > Neoarius graeffei. Next base: position 69,649,325 of record NC_083570.1, read on the forward strand.
CAACTGAAAACAACTTTTATTTCCATGAAGCATTGACCATATAAGAAAATATAACATAGTTGTTAAGATAACTCCTGCTCTACAATGTATGATAAAATCCATAAATATTTACCCGGTTGCTAATGTAACAAGGACACGAACAAGCTTTTAAAAATAAAGGAAAAATATTGATAAAATCAATTTTTTGCTTTTATTTGCTTAAACATTAACACTGAATAAAAATTCATTAGAAATATTAGTTCAACATCATAAACACTGAAAATATGAAATACCAGTATTTCACAAACTTCATAAAATCTCTAAGATTTGAACAATAACAACAGTCATTAACAGGAAACAGTTTCATCCTATATGGGGTAAATGAGATTATTGAATTCATTACTTTACTTAGTCACACTTATATCTGCACTTCTCTAGAGCACGTGTTGTGGTGTGTGAGATCCCGCGTCAGTTCAGCTGACCTAGATGGAGTAAATGGGTCTCGCAGGTTGTGAACGAACCAGGAAGTGAGTGGACGCTAAGTTAGGATGTGAGAAAAAACATCGATAATTTCTTTTATTGCCGTTTGTTTAAATTTCTTTCTACCTACATCGTTTTATAGTATATTCTTCTTTATATTAAAAACATCAATCATGATTTCAACTCATTTTATCATTTTTTATAAGCCTGGTTTCTAACGTAACACGGTAGGACACCACAATGTTACATTCACAACCTATTTTTAGTGGATGAATTCAAAGCTAAATAGTTTATAGAACTTTCTTAACTTTATTATGTGAGTGTAAAACTAAATTGCAAGTACCATGAAACTAATTTTATTGAAATTCTCAGAAAGTAATGGTTTATTTAAGCTCAAAGTCAGCAAATATTCCATGTCACAAAAAACGTCATCCGTGTCCAGTCACAGGGGAAGAAAATGTTTCACATTTCTTTATTTCAAAAGAAAACTTCATTTTTTTTATTTATTTTATTTCTTCAAACAATATTTATGGATAATCTGCTAAATATTTCTTTAAATCATGGAAATTAAAGATGAAATGATTATGTAAACCTGGACCAATGAAAAGTAACATTTCATGGACTGACCCATATATGAGTCAGCTGATGGCGAGTCAGTCCGGCCGCCCAGAAATAGTACCAGACCCTATCCTACCCCCCTAAAATTCTCTCAACGGATTTGCAACAATATAAAAAAGGTCCATTTTGACTGAAAAAAATGCGGAATTCCGACAAAAAGCGGAAAACTCTCATCCCTGTATAAGGCTAACGGCATATGTTGTCCACTAAATCGACAGTACAGATTGGCCTCCTTAATCCTTGCAGGGTTAAAAAGGAGCTTAATTGAAACAATAAGGATGAGACAAATAAATTTTTGGAAATGTAAACAGAAAAAAAAAAAGGATTAGAACAACTCAGTCTGACAGGTAAGATCCATGGAAAGAAAAGCAGAGGAAGGCAAAGAATAAAATGTGCACAGAGCCTTAACAACTGGGCTGCTAACAATAACACATTCATAAGGACCTCAAATGACCGAGAAAAATGGAGGATCATGACCACCAATGTCTGCTCCAGACAAGGCAAATAAAGAAGAATGGCATATGTTGTCCAATAAATCGACAGTATAGATTGGCCTCCTCTGTTGCTTCCATGCGTTCTATGATGAAAATGACAAAGAACTATGACAGGTCAGCAGACTGATCTGGCTTTTTTTTTTAATGCCATAATAAGCGTTTTGACAGAAATTATTAAGCTTCCAGAAAAAAAAAAAACATAGAAAAATCTAGGTAACTGACCATTCATAACAGCTGCATGACCGCCTACAAAAATGCTGTCGGAGGACCCTCGTGTTCCTTGAACACATTTCTATCCATCCATCATCTGCAGCCGCTTATCCTGTTCTACAGGGTCGCAAGCAAGCTGGAGCCTACCCCAGCTGACTATGGGCAAGAGGCAGCGTACACCCTGGACAAGACGCCCGGTTATTGCAGAGAGACAAACAACCATTCACACTCACATTCACACCTACGGTCAATTTACCACCAGTTAACCTAACCTGCATGTCTTTGGACTGTGGGGGAAACCGGAGCACCCAGAGGAAACCCACACAGACACGGGGAGAACATGCAAACTCCGCACAGAAAGGCCCTCGCCAGCTGCTGGGCTCGAACCCAGGACCTTCTTGCCGTGAGGCGACAGTGACTATGGTGAATGACTACACCACCACGCCGCCAACACATTTCTAGTAAACTATAAATTGATCCGGGGGGGAATGTCAGTAAAAGTTGTAAAATTGCATTTTCAGACCCAAAAGTACATTCACAAATACAGGTGAGGAGAAATGTTTCATTACTGTATGTGAGCATTTAAAATTTCATGTAGAAATAGAAATGCAAAATGCTACACACTGCAATGCATACAATGTGAGAAATATCAGATGCTGACAAGAGTGTCGTTGTGGTAAAATCAAAATAATGGTGTCGTGAGAAGTTTATAATAGCCAGAGAAAATCCTGTATAATCCTCTTTCTGTAGGAGTTTAGCAGCTAACACAGATATGAACTGCTGTAGAGGCTTCATGTTACAACAGGCTGTAGTCTGTGTGCGCGCGCGCACGCACACATGCACGCACAGGAGTGTGCTTGGGTTTCTTTGAAGGTGTGCATGTGAGCGAGCGAGCACAGGAGTGTGCTTGGGTTTCTCTGAAGGTGTGTGTGTGAGCGAGCGAGCACAGGAGTGTGCTTGGGTTTCTCTGAAGGTGTGTGTGTGTGTGAGCGTGCACAGGAGTGTGCTTGGGTTTCTCTGAAGGTGTGTGTGTGTGTGTGTGTGTGTGTGAGCGTGCACAGGAGTGTGCTTGGGTTTCTCTGAAGGTGTGTGTGTGTGTGTGTGTGTGTGTGTGTGTGTGTGAGCGAGTGAGCACAGGAGTGTGCTTGGGTTTCGTTGAAGGTGTTGAGCGAGTGAGCAGAGGAGTGTGCTTGGGTTTCTTTGAAGGTGTGCGTGTGAGAGCGAGTGAGCACAGGAGTGTGCTTGGGTTTCTTTGAAGGTGCGCGTGTGTGTGTGAGAGCGAGTGAGCACAGGAGTGTGCTTGGGTTTCTTTGAAGGTGTGAGCGAGTGAGCAGAGGAGTGTGCTTGGGTTTCTTTGAAGGTGCGCGTGTGTGTGTGAGTGAGTGAGCACAGGAGTGTGCTTGGGTTTCTTTGAAGGTGTGTGTGAGCGAGCGAGCGCAGGAGTGTGCTTGGGTTTCTTTGAAGGTGTGTGTGTGTGAGCGAGCGAGCACAGGAGTGTGCTTGGGTTTCTTTGAAGGTGTGTGTGTGTGTGTGTGAGCGAGCGAGCGAGCACAGGAGTGTGCTTGGGTTTCTTTGAAGGTGTGTGTGTGAGCGAGCGAGCGCAGGAGTGTGCTTGGGTTTCTTTGAAGGTGTGTGTGAGAGCAAACGAGCACAGGAGTGTGCTTGGGTTTCTTTGAAGGTGCGTGTGTGTGTGAGCGAGTGAGCAGAGGAGTGTGCTTGGGTTTCTTTGAAGGTGTGTGTGTGTGAGCGAGCGAGCACAGGAGTGTGCTTGGGTTTCTTTGAAGGTGCGCGTGTGTGTGTGAGTGAGTGAGCACAGGAGTGTGCTTGGGTTTCTTTGAAGGTGTGTGAGAGCAAACGAGCACAGGAGTGTGCTTGGGTTTCTTTGAAGGTGCGTGTGTGTGTGAGTGAGTGAGCACAGGAGTGTGCTTGGGTTTCTTTGAAGGTGTGTGTGAGCGAGCGAGCGCAGGAGTGTGCTTGGGTTTCTTTGAAGGTGTGTGTGTGTGAGCGAGCGAGCACAGGAGTGTGCTTGGGTTTCTTTGAAGGTGTGTGTGTGTGTGAGCGAGCGAGCACAGGAGTGTGCTTGGGTTTCTTTGAAGGTGTGTGTGTGAGCGAGCGAGCACAGGAGTGTGCTTGGGTTTCTTTGAAGGTGTGTGTGAGAGCAAACGAGCACAGGAGTGTGCTTGGGTTTCTTTGAAGGTGTGTGTGTGAGCGAGCGTGCACAGGAGTGTGCTTGGGTTTCTTTGAAGGTGCGTGTGTGTGTGAGCGAGTGAGCAGAGGAGTGTGTTTGGGTTTCTTTGAAGGTGTGTGTGTGAGCGAGCGAGCAGAGGAGTGTGCTTGGGTTTCTTTGAAGGAGTGTGTGTTAACTGCCAGGAAGAGTGTTGGATATTTCAGGGTTTTTACTTTAGTGCCAGCTCTGATGTGTTGGAAGGAGGAATGGGACATTACCTCTTGCTCCCTCGCATAGTCCTCCTGATCATATTCCTCCTCCTCCTCCTCTTCATGCTGTGTTTGTATAGCAGCGCTATCAAAATCGATGGACATCGCTAGCTAATGTCTAAAAAACAAACAGCAACAACTAAATGTTACCCAACAGTCTGAATAACAACCTGGAGGAACATCAGAAGCTCAGCTTCTCGCTCTTACATGCAGCTTTGTGTTATTATGAACCAGAGCTACACAGCTAGTGCTCCAGAAAGCCGGCCTTTTCCTGTTTATCCGCCGCTTAGCAACAACAATAATTCCCAAAATCTCCAGCTCCTTCTACACTACAGGCTGTTAAACAGCGCCATCACTCACCTCTAATCCATGAGCCGAATGTCCACCTCTCTGTCTCTCTCTGTAACGCTACATCACACTCGCTGCTAGCATCTCACTCAACCCAGAGCATTCAGCAGCTAACTCATCCAGCGACAAAAAAAACTTTTACACTCAAAAAGCCTCAGCAACAACAATAAAACACCCTACAATTTCTCTTCGACGACGTTATAGACATCAGTCACAAACTCGCTAGCTGGTTAAAACTAGCCACATTGTGTTTATGCTAAAAGACACTGAAGGCGTCATCTTGAAACATGGCGCTCTGAACAGCGGCAAAAACTCTGGCAGCTGATTGGCTGCTCGAATGATGACGTCATTACAACTTCCCTTTCAGCCAGCTCTGACAGTAGATGAATTCCCCAGCCTGTCGGTGCAGACTAAAAGCTCAGTATGGAAATAATCAGGGCTTTACATTAGCGCCCGCCCGCCGCGGGTAAAATTCGGCTTTGGCGGGTAATGACTTTAGTCCCACTAGCCACTTTGGCGGGTGGTTTATTCTGTGGTATGACAATATATTTTAATTGTAGTTTTCTCTGAAGGCATCTGATATAATAAACGCATTGCAGTGTAATATTACGCGCCTACAACTCCCATGGGCACCTGCATAAACATTCTGACACAACGTTCGAATTGTTGAGATCAGGGGTTTTCAGTGTGGGAGAGTCAGCCCCCCTTCAATTTTTGTTGTTGCTATACTTAATGTTCCATTCGTATTAAAAAAATGGTTGTTGTACACATCTGTGCTTTTTGAAAACCTCTTTTTTACACATTTTAAACATCTGTGCTTTTTTAAAACCTTTTTTTTTTACACATTTTAAACATCTGTGCTTTTTAAAACCTCTTTTTTTAATAAATTTTAAACATCTGTGCTTTTTTAAAACCTTTTTTACACATTTTAAACATCTGTGCTTTTTAAAACATCTTTTTACACATTTTAAACATCTGTGCTTTTTAAAACCTCTTTTTTTTACACATTTTAAACATCTGTGCTTTTTGAAACATCTTTTTTTACACATTTCAAACATCTGTGTTTTTTAAAACCTCTTTTTTACACATTTTAAACATCTGTGCTTTTTACAACATCTTTTTTGCACATTTTAAACATCTGCTTTTTAAAACATTTTTTTACACATTTTAAACATCTGTGCTTTTTAAAACATCTTTTTTACACATTTTAAACATCTCTGCTTTTTTTAAAACCTCTTTTTTTACACATTTTAAACATCTGTGCTTTTTAAAACATCTTTTTTTACACATTTTAAACATCTGTGCTTTTTAAAACATTTTTTACACATTTTAAACATCTGTGCTTTTTAAAACCTTTTTTACACATTTTAAACATTTGTGCTTTTTAAAACATCTTTTTTTACACATTTTAAACACCTGTGCTTTTTAAAACATCTTTTTTTTACACATTTTAAACATCTGTGCTTTTTGAAAACCTCTTTTTTTTACACATTTTAAAGATATGTGCTTTTTAAAACCTCTTTTTTACACATTTTAAACATCTGTGCTTTTTGAAAACATCTTTTTTACACATTTTAAACATCTGTGCTTTTTGAAAACCTCTTTTTTTACACATTTTAAAGATATGTGCTTTTTAAAACCTCTTTTTTACACATTTTAAACATCTGTGCTTTTTGAAAACATCTTTTTTACACATTTTAAACATCTGTGCTTTTTAAAACCTTTTTTTTACACATTTTAAACATCTGTGCTTTTGAAAACCTCTTTTTACACATTTTAAACATCTGTGCTTTTTTAAAACCTCTTTTTTTACACATTTTAAACATCTGTGCTTTTTAAAACATCTTTGCACATTTTAAATGTGCTTTTTTAAAACCTTTTTTACACATTTTAAACATCTGTGCTTTTTAAAACATCTTTTTTACACATTTTAAACATCTGTGCTTTTTAAAACATCTTTTTTACACATTTTAAACATCTGTGCTTTTTAAAACCTCTTTTTTTTACACATTTTAAACATCTGTGCTTTTTGAAAACATCTTTTTTTTTACACATTTTAAAACATCTGTGCTTTTTAAAACCTCTTTTTTTTACACATTTTAAACATCTGTGCTTTTTAAAACATCTTTTTTACACATTTTAAACATCTGTGCTTTTTGAAAACATTTTTTTACACATTTTAAACATCTGTGCTTTTTAAAACCTCTTTTTTACACATTTTAAACATCTGTGCTTTTGAAAACCTCTTTTTACACATTTTAAACATCTGTGCTTTTTAAAACATCTTTTTTTTACACATTTTAAACATCTGTGCTTTTTTAAAACCTTTTTTACACATTTTAAACATCTGTGCTTTTTAAAACCTCTTTTTTTACACATTTCAAACATCTGTGCTTTTTGAACACATCTTTTTTTACACATTTTAAACATCTGTGCTTTTTAAAATCTCTTTTTTACACATTTTAAACATCTGTGCTTTTTAAAACCTCTTTTTTTACACATTTTAAACATCTGTGCTTTTTGAAAACATCTTTTTTTACACATTTTAAACATCTGTGCTTTTTAAAACATCTTTTTTACATATTTTAAACATCTGTGCTTTTTAAAACCTCTTTTTTACACATTTTAAACATCTGTGCTTTTTAAAACATCTTCTTTACACATTTTAAACATCTGTGCTTTTTAAAACCTCTTTTTTACACATTTTAAACATCTGTGCTTTTTAAAACATCTTTTTTACACATTTTAAACATCTGTGCTTTTTTAAAACCTCTTTTTTACACATTTTAAACATCTGTGCTTTTTAAAACATCTTTTTTACACATTTTAAACATCTGTGCTTTTTAAAACATCTTTTTAACACATTTTAAACATCTGTGCTTTTTAAAACCTCTTTTTTACACATTTTAAACATCTGTGCTTTTTAAAACCTCTTTTTACACATTTTAAACATCTGTGCTTTTTTAAAACATCTTCTTTACACATTTTAAACATCTGTGCTTTTTAAAACATCTTCTTTACACATTTTAAACATCTGTGCTTTTTGAAAACATCTTTTTTTTTACACATTTTAAACATCTGTGCTTTTTAAAACCTCTTTTCTACACATTTTAAACATCTGTGCTTTTTAAAACATCTTTTTTACACATTTTAAACATCTGTGCTTTTTTTAAAACCTCTTTTTTACACATTTTAAACATCTGTGCTTTTTAAAACATCTTTACACATTTTAAACATGTGCTTTTTTAAAACCTTTTTTACACATTTTAAACATCTGTGCTTTTTAAAACCTCTTTTTTACACATTTTAAACATCTGTGCTTTTTAAAACCTCTTTTTACACATTTTAAACATCTGTGCTTTTTTAAAACCTCTTTTTACACATTTTAAACATCTGTGCTTTTTAAAACATCTTTTTTACACATTTTAAACATCTGTGCTTTTTAAAACCTCTTTTTTACACATTTTAAACATCTGTGCTTTTTAAAACCTCTTTTTACACATTTTAAACATCTGTGCTTTTTTAAAACCTCTTTTTACACATTTTAAACATCTGTGCTTTTTAAAACATCTTTACACATTTTAAACATGTGCTTTTTTAAAACCTTTTTTACACATTTTAAACATCTGTGCTTTTTAAAACATCTTTTTTTTTACATATTGTAAACATCTGTGCTTTTTTAAAACCTCTTTTTTTTACACATTTTAAACATCTGTGCTTTTTAAAACATCTTTTTTACACATCTTAAATGTGCTTTTTTAAAACCTTTTTTACACATTTTAAACATCTGTGCTTTTTAAAACATCTTTTTTTTTTACATATTGTAAACATCTGTGCTTTTTTAAAACCTCTTTTTTTTACACATTTTAAACATCTGTGCTTTTTAAAACATCTTTTTTACACATTTTAAACATCTGTGCTTTTTAAAACCTCTTTTTTTTACACATTTTAAACATCTGTGCTTTTTGAAAACATCTTTTTTTTTACACATTTTAAAACATCTGTGCTTTTTAAAACCTCTTTTTTTTACACATTTTAAACATCTGTGCTTTTTAAAACATCTTTTTTACACATTTTAAACATCTGTGCTTTTTGAAAACATTTTTTTACACATTTTAAACATCTGTGCTTTTTAAAACCTCTTTTTTACACATTTTAAACATCTGTGCTTTTGAAAACCTCTTTTTACACATTTTAAACATCTGTGCTTTTTAAAACATCTTTTTTTTACACATTTTAAACATCTGTGCTTTTTTAAAACCTTTTTTACACATTTTAAACATCTGTGCTTTTTAAAACCTCTTTTTTTACACATTTCAAACATCTGTGCTTTTTGAACACATCTTTTTTTACACATTTTAAACATCTGTGCTTTTTAAAATCTCTTTTTTACACATTTTAAACATCTGTGCTTTTTAAAACCTCTTTTTTTACACATTTTAAACATCTGTGCTTTTTGAAAACATCTTTTTTTACACATTTTAAACATCTGTGCTTTTTAAAACATCTTTTTTACATATTTTAAACATCTGTGCTTTTTAAAACCTCTTTTTTACACATTTTAAACATCTGTGCTTTTTAAAACATCTTCTTTACACATTTTAAACATCTGTGCTTTTTAAAACCTCTTTTTTACACATTTTAAACATCTGTGCTTTTTAAAACATCTTTTTTACACATTTTAAACATCTGTGCTTTTTTAAAACCTCTTTTTTACACATTTTAAACATCTGTGCTTTTTAAAACATCTTTTTTACACATTTTAAACATCTGTGCTTTTTAAAACATCTTTTTAACACATTTTAAACATCTGTGCTTTTTAAAACCTCTTTTTTACACATTTTAAACATCTGTGCTTTTTAAAACCTCTTTTTACACATTTTAAACATCTGTGCTTTTTTAAAACCTCTTTTTACACATTTTAAACATCTGTGCTTTTTAAAACATCTTCTTTACACATTTTAAACATCTGTGCTTTTTGAAAACATCTTTTTTTTTACACATTTTAAACATCTGTGCTTTTTAAAACCTCTTTTCTACACATTTTAAACATCTGTGCTTTTTAAAACATCTTTTTTACACATTTTAAACATCTGTGCTTTTTTTAAAACCTCTTTTTTACACATTTTAAACATCTGTGCTTTTTAAAACATCTTTACACATTTTAAACATGTGCTTTTTTAAAACCTTTTTTACACATTTTAAACATCTGTGCTTTTTAAAACCTCTTTTTTACACATTTTAAACATCTGTGCTTTTTAAAACCTCTTTTTACACATTTTAAACATCTGTGCTTTTTTAAAACCTCTTTTTACACATTTTAAACATCTGTGCTTTTTAAAACATCTTTTTTACACATTTTAAACATCTGTGCTTTTTAAAACCTCTTTTTTACACATTTTAAACATCTGTGCTTTTTAAAACCTCTTTTTACACATTTTAAACATCTGTGCTTTTTTAAAACCTCTTTTTACACATTTTAAACATCTGTGCTTTTTAAAACATCTTTACACATTTTAAACATGTGCTTTTTTAAAACCTTTTTTACACATTTTAAACATCTGTGCTTTTTAAAACATCTTTTTTTTTACATATTGTAAACATCTGTGCTTTTTTAAAACCTCTTTTTTTTTACACATTTTAAACATCTGTGCTTTTTAAAACATCTTTTTTACACATCTTAAATGTGCTTTTTTAAAACCTTTTTTACACATTTTAAACATCTGTGCTTTTTTTAAACATCTTGTTTTACACATTTTAAACATCTCATAGCATCGTTAGCTAGCACCTCTTGGCAGATGACAACACTATGGCAATGGAGCATCTTCAGATCCAGTCCATGAAAATCCAAACTTTAAATAATCGTGGTCATACTTCCTTCTTTTTTTGCTTGGCCCAGACTCTGTCTCCTCACTCACTGTAGCTTTAGGTACTAAAAATCAATCCATTTTGTCTCTGGCAAAGGCTAGCTGAAGTTCGCTAAATGTCTGCAATAGTAACTTATTCTGGTTTATTTTTCCTCACGTTGCACCCCCCCTGAAGAACTCTGGCGCCCCCTAGGGGAGGCGCGCCCCACACTTTGAAAAGCCCTGGTTTAGAACGTTCGTTGATGTCTCAGATAAAATCAGTGATATGGTAACCTGCGGTTAATGAACAAAGCAACAAAGTTGCTGACGACTGACAAGTGCACTATGGCGGCATATGGCTGGAGTTTCAAACCCTGCTGCTCAGGAAAAAAGGGGCAGAGATGAGCAGGGCCAGAGCAGCATTTTAAAATCACCGAGGTCCATGATGCGCAAAGTGCGCACCGAAAAACGTTCGCCATATTTAAATGAGAGGGGTGAATTACACATCACACAAGAGATCTATTCCTGAAATTACTTTTAATGGTGTTTGAACTGAATATAGTCAGTTTTGGAAAAAAAAATCATGTATGTGGCAAGAGTAAGAATAATTTAAGCTTGTTTATTGGTTTGATCTGGCCCAAGCAATGAGGACAAAAGATACCTTAACCATGTAGCCTATGGAACTAAGATACATTAACAATCTGGCATCCGTTACACCGACACAAAAAACATTCTGGGAAAAAAATCAGTAAACACCACCATGTTTTAGGCAAAGTTATCCAAGGCAAACACAAGTTGAAACTTTCCCCTGTATTGCTTTGGCTTATCAAATGATTTCTTTTTAAAATCACAAACAAGGCAGGCTACAACTGCGCTGCTTCGAAAATGTAAATTTAACAGCTTGATGAAAGTGCGCTGATGGTTACCATGAAAAAAACGTGTCTCTTGCACTGCGTTCCTCCCCCGAGTCGCGTGGTCATTTGCTTTTGTGTTCTTGGTCTCAGAGCCGCGTGCACGAAACAGACACAGAAGATAGAATCAACGTTTAACATAATTAACAATGCACTTCTTATGGAGATGTTTTAATGTTATTCTTTATTTTTTTATGCAGTTGAATATTTAGCGTACAAATGTATTTTCAGCTCTTAAAAATGACCGAGGTCCGGACCGCGGGGGCCTCATAGCTGGCTGCGGCCATGCAGATGAACAAGACGCTAATAGGAAGATAAGACAGTTCAATGACAAACGGAAGTTCGGGCGAGATTGGCTAGTTCATAGCAAGACCAAAAATACCATGTACTGCGAAGACTGTAGAAAGTATGGCAAAGACAGGCACCAGCAATTTTAAACTTGAAACTATAAAGGACCATGAAAAGTCAAATGCACACATCAGTACTATAACATCCGAAGATGACTGGTTCACCATAGGACAGCATTGCTTTCAAGTCCCTGGCTGTCATGAAGTCAGCTGAGCTGGAGAGGATGAACGTTTAGAAACGTTCATGCGATTGGAAAGAAGTTGATCTCGCCCCAGCTATCAACTTATGGCCTGCTGGAAGCCTCAGGTCATGAAGACCATTTTTCATGGACCATTCAGACTCATCTGATGATGAATGTCATGAGAACATTTAATGTCTCTCTCTACACATGTTCACACATGCATCACACTCACACACACACTATTAATATATTATACATAATACTTGATAATACACATAATACTTGCATATCAAAACATCAAATGTTTTTCAATGATAAATGCTTTGAATTGGACTTTTAATTTTAGAATCAGTTCAGCTGTACTGAATGTTATTTTTCATATAATACGATATTTCATATTGTTCAATAAACAGAATACTCTGTTTATATTTTTGTCTGAATTGGTTGCATGTTTTCATATAGGGAGCTACCTTAACAGCACTGAATACTTGAGTGCTACCGTAGAGATACATTATACGCTGCCATTCATAATTAAATCTAGATCTTCTGAACTTTAACGTATCATGCTGAAGAAAAAAACTGCGATTTCCAGGCAACAAAATTGTGGCTAGTGGCTCGGGAAAACCACTAGCTCTGAGCAAAAAAGTTAATGTAAAGCCCTGTAAATAATGTATGTAAAATAATATTCTAGCGACTTATTGGTGCCATCTTCCTACAACAGTCCACTTTAGAGGCAAGTTTTCTACATTATTTATAAACCTACTTGTTTTTGAGATTAAAACCCATTCAGTGACCAATCACAATTCTCCTTGGATATCCATCACAAACCCCACTTTTAAAACCAATACCAGCAATCTATTAATACAATCCATAATCTGACATTTCGCAACAAATTTTCACAAATGTAAATTTTCTTCATCTCTTCTCCCACATCAAACATACATGTGATTTTATTTTCTGAATGACGCAACAAATGCATCCTTTTCTTTATTGTTCAAATATGAAACAACAGAACACAATTTATTAGCAGGGATGAGGTTTCAAATTCAACGTAGCCATAATTTAACTGATGTTCATTAATATGTATTCTCATGCTATGACTCAGCCATCTTAGAGGCACAGTCTTCTTTCTAAACTCACCCAATCTTATTTATTTGTGAAAACCAGAATAACTTGAGCAATTACTTTATTCACTGATGCCACAGTTCGTCTTCCTAAACTTTGGAAAGGGGCTCTTTCAGCAAAAACAAAAAACATGCTTTGACAATGCTTTGTACAACAGATAAACATTCTTCCTTTTATTACAGAGCATCACCACACTTCTTACAAAAAAAAAAAAAGTATACCTTTCAAATGTATGCTATAACCAAATGTCAAGACATGTGATTAAAATAACACTTCCCAAGATGATTCCAATACAGTCTAAAGAACAGACTTCAAGGATTCAGAACAGCAGATTTTCTTTGGGCATTTCTGTGTTGTTTGGGATTTAAGTATCAGCAGCTGCATAACACAAATTAGCCAGTTTAAGCGCACACTTCATGTCATTCAGTGATCAGGGGATTTAGGACCTGAAAGGAGTTTGTGTCTCTGACAGCCCTTTGAGCCATCTGGGTGTCTGGTGAACGGACTGATTTTCAGGGTCTCAAGCCAGTTTACTGACAATGGCCTGGTTGAGTGAATTCAGCTGATTGGTCCATTTGTCTAGAGCTGTATATCGAGCACCACCTCTCTTCTGGTGATCAAGTTCCAACAGCTGGTTGACCTGGTCAATGCGGCCATTGATTGTGCTGAAACATTTCAAATCAATCATGACAAACCAGTAAATAAAGCACGCGTGCACACAAAATTATATATAAAACACAATATAATCTTTGATGTTTCACACAATCATATCCTTTCCAAAGTACAGGAGTCAGACAACTTACTTGTCTAATATACACTGCACAAGCAAGCTTTCCACATCCACAACATCAATGTTCAATTCCTGCAGAAAAATAGCCACCAAGTCAAGACACAATAATTGAACTTTCAACAACAGAGTTCCATTCTACAGAAAACATATTACCTTTGAAATGAAAGGTATGTGTATCCTAGTGTAAGGTTTAATTAATTTGATGAGCACTTGTGTTCTTATGTTCCGTAACAGCTCTGAAAAGATAAAAACAAAAAGATGAATATTCAGTCACAAACTAGGTGGGGGATCAAAGTAGTCATTCCATTTATAGTTATAATTCAGACTCACCTTCAATATGTTCTCTGATAAACGGGTCATCCATTATGTTACTGTGATTCGTCTTCAAAATCTTCTCAAACTCTGTGATGTCATTGTTCTGGTAGGCACTGTAATTTAAAAAAAAAAAAAAGTGTCAAAAAACTACTATAATATACATCAGAACAACTGACTTTCAGAATTAATGAAGACATTTAAAGATAGTTGTTAAATTATAAGCAAGATATGTATTACAGTATAAGCTCCCCAGACCAAAAAAAAAAAAAAAGAAGTCATGTGGCGTCCACATACAACAGCACCTTATAGTACAATGTTAATCGTTTGTGCACATGTAACTTATTGTAAAACCCAGCACGTAAGTTTATATCCAAACACTGAAGTACATGGGGGTGGGGGGTGGAATATAATTTGAGGGGGGGAATGAACTTTAAACATCTTTTTGCTCGCACAACCTTAAAAACACATTGCATCTCAGTATGTAGAGTGAAATTGTGGAACAGACTGTGGGGAGGGCTGAAGCAATGTCCAAGCATGAGTATATTCAAACAGCGGTACAAATACATGGTATTCACTAGGTACAGTGAGGAAGAAGGGTGGGACGAGCACTCGGGCTTTTGCACATATTTTTATTTACTTTGTTTATTTTGTAGTTTGTTGGTACAGGTAAATATGTTTAAATTACTTGTGTTTAGGAGTATGTGATTTAAAAATAGTAAATAAAAATAATAATAACTAATATATTACATACACACACACATATACAGGAAGTAAATAGTCTCATCTCATCTCATTATCTCTAGCCGCTTTATCCTTCTACAGGGTCGCAGGCAAGCTGGAGCCTATCCCAGCTGACTACGGGCGAAAGGCGGGGTACACCCTGGACAAGTCGCCAGGTCATCACAGGGCTGACACATAGACACAGACAACCATTCACACTCACATTCGCACCTACGGTCAATTTAGAGTCACCAGTTAACCTAACCTGCATGTCTTTGGACTGTGGGGGAAACCAGAGCACCCGGAGGAAACCCACGCGGACACGGGGAGAACATGCAAACTCCGCACAGAAAGGCCCTCGCCGGCCACGGGGCTCGAACCCAGGACCTTCTTGCTGTGAGGCGACAGCGCTAACCACTACACCACCGTGCCGCCCGGAAGTAAATAGTATTATTAATTAATTGGAAAAGGGGTAGGATTAAATAAGCTAATGCTTCTTCCTACTCCTTTTCAAACATGTTAAGTTAATATTGTTCCATTGTTTTTTTTAATTGAATTAAGTGTTTTTATTTGTTCTTTTTTTTCCTCTTCTGTTTTGTACTACTTTGATATGTTTGAATATTCATTCATTCATGTAGCACATGAATACTGATAGTGTTGTGTAAAAGTTGTGTAGAGTGGCAAAAGGGTATTCTAGTATTTGAGAGTACATCTGTCCCATCAAAAGACGTGTCACAACAGATTGTACACCACTTCTATACAAAATGCGATTAGGTTGTTGAACAGCAGGTAAAACACAGGCAGCCATGTTGAAGTGCAACTCAGTACACAGAAGAGTGAGCAAAAACTGACAAATCTCAATACATTAGTGGCTGGTGCTGATATTACAAGCGCTGGGGAAGAAATTACTAATTTTTTTTTTCTTTTTTTGTCTGAGAAGCTTATGTAATGTGTGTTAATTAATACTTTATCTTTAAGCTGCCTTACCTTACCAAGTTCGTCATTGCTAGAATTTCTGGATCATTCTTGTAGGGTTTTGCCTAGCCACAAAACAACAGTTTAGAAAAATCAACGCCACAAAATGAACAAAAAGACCCCGAATTCCATTTTTCATTACCTCTTGAGAATCAAATGGGTTTATTCCTGACTTCATCAGCATGTTAGCCAAGACCAAGTACTTTAAACAAGTAGTTCGTCTGGGGCTTCCGGATTCATCGTAATTTTTGAATGCTTCAAAAAAGTCTGTATGCGCTTTCTCAAACTCTCCCTCCCTTAAGTGCATTTTTCCACCACATTCTAAAATCAGAGACACACACATGAAAATGCAGACTGTAATTCAAGTAACCACAGTGGGAGAACATCATTGTATTTGAGAAATTGATTTAGTAAATAAGAAGTAGACAGTGAAGGAAAAATTACCTCGGATGACTCCCATGATGAGTGGATGTGGGATTGCTGACTTGATGTGTAAAGACTGCTCATAGAGAGCTTTCAGCTTCTTGTTGTTTTTCTGGGCTGTGTACATTTGAATTTCCAAAGCGTAAATCTCCAGCAACTGCGTGCCTTTTTTCAGATCATCTTCACCATCATCCGTCTTCACAATGACAACAGAACAATTACAATCAAATGACACTTCTCATCCCAACTCAAACGTTTCCACATAGATGCTCTTTTACCTGACATGACTGGTGCAACTGCCTGAGAATTTTCTGAAGTTTTCCATACTCTTCTCTCTCCAAATACAACTTGCCTAACTGGATTGAACAAAGGAACATATGTTTGGCATGTTATCATTTCTATGTTGGAAATGCAGCAGAATTAGTTCAATTACTTCACAGCATGTTAAACACATCTACAGTCGGATAATAAAGTAAAAAACACTCTCTTTTAAACTGTGGTTGAGGATATACTGGTCATTAAAAGGAATCATAAATACCTTTGTATTGGTTTTAAACCACAGTCTGTCATTTTTGGCATCCTTTAATGCTTCTAGTGTCGTCTCGTAAAATTCTTGAAGCAAGTCCATCTGTAACAAACGCAGCAAGAAACTCACAAACATGTCTTTTCCACTGAATTTATCTGAATTCACAGTATTTGATTAGAAACATTCATTAAGGAAATTCTAACACTTAGGCCAAGTTTACATTAGACCGTATCTGTCTCGTTTTCTTCGCGGATGCACTGTCCGTTTACATTAAAACGCCTGGAAACGCCAGGAAACGGGAATCCGCCAGGGTCCACGTATTCAATCCAGATCGTGTCTGGTCCGGTGCTGTGTAAACATTGAGAATACGCGGATACGCTGTGCTGAGCTCTAGCTGGCGTCGTCATTGGACAACGTCACTGTGACATCCGCCTTCCTGATTCGCTGGCATTGGTCATGTGACGCGGCTGCTGAAAAACGGCGCGGACTTCCGCCTTGTATCACCTTTCATTAAAGAGTATAAAAGTATGAAAATACTGCAAATACTGATGCAAATACTGCCCATTGTGTAGTTATGATTGTCTTTAGGCTTGCCATCCTTCCACTTGCAAGTGGTAAGTGATCTGCGCTGGGATCACACACACAGCGGCTCAGTCCCGAATCACTGCTCGTGCACTTCACTCGCGCGCTCTGTGAGCTGCGCAGGGCCGGAGTGCGCACCCTCCAGAGGGCACTCGCTGTTCAGGGCAGAGTGATTTGGAGCGCAGGATGCCTGCGGAGCCGAGCGTATCCGTGTATTGGCGTTGCTGTGTGCATGCAAATCATTTTAAAAACGTTAATCTGATGATCCGCTGATACGGTCTAATGTAAACCCCACCTTAATATAAAGGTTCCCATATAGCATTATTTACTGCACTAATTAACATGAACAACTGTTGGACTTGGCGCCACAAAAACAAAAAAGAGTTAATTTGCTTTTGTATAAATGTTAATGAAATACATTTGTTCTGATGTTTGTTGAACCCATGGCTAGTTAGCACATGTTAACTGAAGAAAATTTTAATCCATATCTGAATGTTAACATATTGTTTAAAGTCAGATGGATGGATGTCCAGGTTTTAAATATTGGATTTTTTCCAGTTAATATCCACAAACGTGAATTAAGGTGTTTGTTCCTGTTGGTCATTATAGATTTAAGTTAAATAATTGATGTTATAAACATGTATTTATGCTGATCGTTAATATTGGCCCAAGTGTTAATCACGCTGTTCATGTTCTTTAAGGTGTATTTATGCTGAGGGTTAAGATTTGTTCAAGTTCATGAATGGGTTAAATAATGTCAGTTAAGGGAACTTTAAAGCGTTACCATGGAAACAGTACCTGTTTGGAGGTTGAAATGTAATCTAGAATAGAGTTGATTGATTTCTCAGAGTAGTTCCTTGTGACAGCACTTCGTATATAGGTTAAGAGCTGTTTGTATCGGTTCATCATTTCCGGAAAGTTAGTCTGAATTGGGGAGGAAAAGAGATCAAATATTTGTCAGCCACTGTTGAAACATTTTCACAAATTCCAAAATCAAGTATGGTATGGTATCCTTGCTTCTTACCAACTTAAAATTGATTTTAATCATCTGTTTTAGCGCTTTGAAACCCCATTCTCCTTTTTCACCCTCAAGCTCCAGCACCTAGAGTTCAGATAAGAATGCGGTCATTTCTTTAACAGCAAACTTTATAAATATGTGACATAAATAAGGGAGTGCTGCTTTACCTTCTGAAAGCTGCTCAAAGCAGCTTTGGGATCGTCTTCTTTTAGAGCTTTAGAATTGTAGTACTGATTCTCCAAGTCAACATTTGGCTCAGAGTTGCTGTCCTCTGAGTACTCCTGAAATTTGAAACAGAGAAACATCAGCTATGAAGATTATCAACAGTGCGTTTTAGTATCCCATTGCTGTGCTAGGCATATGGTTTGGAAACTAATTTCCAGTATGTGTCAGATACAGCCACTGCACCGCAAAACCTGCAGCCACTCCAAATAGAAATATTTTAATTCAAGTTAAATGTTAAATCTTGTCAAAACGTACAGCGTCTATAAAGAGGAGGCAGGATTTTTTTTCAAACATATTTTAGAAGTATTTTTCAGTTTGACATTCAAATTTGTTTTAAAATTTTCAATATTTAATAACTACAGGCAAATAACTGGAATAGCTAAAATGAGGTTTAGGTGGGTTTTTTTTTAAGCAAACAAAATCATTCATAAGAGGCGGCACGGTGGTGTAGTGGTTAGCACTGTCACCTCACAGCAAGAAGGTCCGGGTTTGAGCCCAGCAGCCGACAAGGGCCTTTCTGTGCGGAGTTTGCATGTTCTCCCCGTGTCCGTGTGGGTATCCTCCGGGTGCTCCGGTTTCCCCCACAGTCCAAAGACATGCAGGTTAGGCTAATTTGTGACTCTAAACTGACCGTAGGTGTGAATGCGAGTGTGAATAGTTGTTTGTCTCTGTGTGCCAGCCTTGCGATAGCCTGGCGACTTGTCCAGGGTGTACCAAACCTCTCGCCCATAGTCAGCTGGGATAGGCTCCAGCTTGCCTGCGACCCTGTAGAACAGGATAATCGGCTACAGATAACGGATGGGTGGATGGAAACATTCATAACATTGTATAGACTTGCTGAGAAGTGAATCCAATTCACGTTTGCACACAAAATAACATTTACACCAAAGATCTGGAAACCATTACCATTAAATATCAGGCTCCAAAATTATCACTCATTTTTAAGAGCTGCTAAATGGATTTTATTAATTCCTTTTATTTTTCTTTAACAGTTGTACTTTTATTCCATTTCTGTAGACTTGTACATTTTAGAATTCCTGCTTTCGGTTAGTAATATTATCAATTTCATTATTACCATTTTATTTTTTAATAAACGTAGCCATCTCACATCTCCCAGTTGGACCCTGAACTCACACTTCTGTCCGTGTGGAGTTTATCGTGTTCTCCACTCGTCTGTGCGGGTTCCATCCCTCCTCCCAAAAACATAGGTAGACTAGCTATGCCAAATTAGCCCTAGGTGTCAATGTGTATTAACCTCCTAAGGCCCAAGCTGTTTTTTTACATGCATTTTTTATTTCTCTTTGCTATTTGGGCTTATTAGAACCTGATTAGAATAAAAACTAAGCATCATCTTTTGATAAGATGTACTTTTAGAGAAAAAGTACGTCCACATATGTGGATTCTTGTTCCGATTTTCCATAAAGTGCTGTCCACGCATGTGACCGCTAAGCCCTAGGAGGTTAATATGCATTTGTGTGTGTACAGCGTCCTGAGATGTACTGGCTTTCCATCCCAGGTGTATCCCACTGTACCCCCAGAGATCCCAGAACAGGTTCTGGATCCACTGCAACCCTGATCAGGATGAATGAATGAATGAATGAATGAATGATATTTGACCACCTGTTGTTGCTTTTTATCTGTTTTGTACTTCACAACAAAGCATTTAAAGCTGCATTTTAAATAAATACAAAGTGGGAAAGAACTAAAGGGTATAAGAATTGTTGTTCTTGTTGCTGTTTTTGGTGATAAAATGACAGCAGAAAGTTCACGTCACTGCAGTGGATGGCTTTACTGTCCAGGCATCGCATGATATCCGGACACCATCAATTCTCTCCCAGCATCAGTGCAGTCACTAAATTATAATGTAGTAAAATAGTTATTGTATATTGTTTCACTTTGGACCTACCGGAGTGAATCAGTGACAGCTCTCCGGCTTCACAGAGCTGCTAACTAGCTAGGAGGCGTTTAGCATTCTGTAATACTGCATGCTGTAGCGGCAAGTAATGGCAAAATGACACAAGAAGTCATTACAAACTTCACAACTACAGTTCTTTTCAGTCACACTTTGATAAACGAACAGGACGAGTAGCTACCCGAGTACAAGCCAAGATAAAACATTAATAAACATAAGCTAGCTAGGCTAGTTACTCCGCTCTATGCGAGAGCTAGCTATCCAGTCAGAGACAGAAGCTGGATACCTGCTAGCATGCTAACTGTATTCCAAGACAAAATATTCACCGATAAAAAGTAAACAACATGCATGCAAAACCACATCAGTTAGATAATTTACCAGATCATAATCTTCTTCATCATCGCACATGAAATCATCTTCCATGTCAGACATTTTGACCGGTGAACAGGGCCGAAACACTCCCACAATCCTCCGCGCTTCAAAATAATCACAGTGTAAGCCGTACTGCGCATGCGAAGAAGACATGACACGTCCTCTGATCCCAGGTCAGACGTTGCCATATATCTTATCATATTCATGGGATATTTAGAGGACGAAACTGCTCCCAGATCTGTTTAACTTTTGCTAGCAACCCAACGCTTTTTGAATGAAGTCCTCTTCTGTGTATCTGAAATATGTTCCGGATATGAGCGTCACCTGATAGCCCGTTCCGGTTTAGAAAACAGGTTGTAGAGTGTTTGTGTGGAATCTGTCGTAGTGTCCTAATGGCTGTAAATCCACCCAAAATCAAAGTGTTGCTTAGCGACCACGACAGGTAAGTTAACTCCACTGTCTTAATGTGCAAAAGTTCTTATCTAGTGTTTACACTGTTCATATTGTCTGAGTGTTTAGTCTATGTCTAGTTCTTCTTCTTATCTAGTGTTTATACTGTTTATTTATACTGTTTATATTGTTTGTCTGAGTGTTTAGTCTATGTCTAGTTCCTATCTAGAGTGTTTCTTGTTTGTTTGTTTCAATTATTCTATTTTTATTTTTATTTATTGCATTGCCTGTTTGCACCGTGGGCCAGAGAGGACTGAAATTTCATCTGTGCTGTATGTCGAGCATGTATAGCATATTTGACAATAAACTTGACTTGACTTGACTTGAAAAGTAATACAATGAAATAGTGTTAATGTTTTTCGAAATTTTTGCTGCCAGCGACTTATCACATGGACATATGCAATCTCCTCTTGCTTTAAAACTTATCCTTTTGAAATATTATTACAGATTCCCCCCCCCCCCCATTGTGCTTTTCAGGTAAATTGATTTTATGTGTTGGGTCGTTGTATAAAATGTAAATAAAAACAGAATGTGAAGATTTGCAAATCATGGAAACGATTTCAATGAAAATAGGACGAAGGCAACATGTTGAACCTCATCTCATTCTCATTATCTCTAGCCGCTTTATCCTGTTCTACAGGGTCGCAGGCAAGCTGGAGCCTATCCCAGCTGACTACGGGCGAAAGGCGGGGTACACCCTGGACAAGTCGCCAGGTCATCACAGGGCTGACACATAGACACAGACAACCATTCACACTCACATTCACACCTACGGTCAATTTAGAGTCACCAGTTAACCTAACCTGCATGTCTTTGGACTGTGGGGGAAACCGGAGCACCCGGAGGAAACCCACACGGACACGGGGAGAACATGCAAACTCCGCACAGAAAGGCCCTCGCCGGCCATGGGGCTCGAACCCAGGACCTTCTTGCTGTGAGGCGACAGCGCTAACCACTACACCACTGTGCCGCCACATGTTGAACCTGAGAAATTTTGTTTTTTGAAAAAAATGTATGCTCATTTTGAAACTGATGTTTCAAAAAAGTTGGGACAGGGGAATGTTTACCACTGTGTTGCATCACCTCTACTTTTAGAAGAAAGCTTTATTTTACACTTCAAGCACAGTGAAATTCATTCTCTGCATTTAACCCATCTGAAGTAGTGAGCGCGCGCACACACACACACACACACACCCAGAGCAGTCAGGGGTCAGGTACCTTGCTCAAGGGCACTTCAGCCCAAGGCCACCCCACCTGCATGTCTTTGGACTGTGGGAGAAACCCATGCAGACACGGGGAGAACATGCAAACTCCACACAGAAAGGCCCTCGCCGGCCACTGGGTTCGAACCTGGACCCTTCTTGCTGTGAGGTGACTGTGCTAACCACTACACCACCGTGCCGCCCACCACTCGCTAAATGTTTGGGACCTGAGGAGAACAATTGCTGTAGTTTTGAAAGAGAAACGTTGTCCCATTCTTGCCTGATCTAGGCTTTCAGCTGCTCAACAGTTTGGTCTCCTTTGCTGTATTTTGCAACTCACAGTGGGTCAAATGATTCCAGTGGGCGACAGGTCTGGACTGCAGGCAGGCCAGTTTAGCACTCAGACTCTTTTACTGCAGTTGTAATAAGTGCAGAATGTGGTTTGGCATTGTCTTGCTGAAATAAGCAAGACCTCCCCAGTCAGCAGAAGTGATTCAACACAGTGGTAAACATGCCGTTATCCCAACTTTTTTTTTAAATGTGTGGCTGGCTGGCATCTAAGTCATAATGAGCATATTTAAAAAAAAATTCTCAGGTTCAGTATTTTGATATGTTATCTTTGTACTATTTTCAGTGAAATATAGGGTTTCCATGGTTTGCCAATCATCACATTCTGTTTCTATTTGTTTTACAATGTCCCAGTTTTTTTTGGAATCAGGGTTGTACAATACAAATGTCATCTGACAATCCTGTCACATGACACAATGTATGCACTAGCAGTTTTCTTAGAACATAGAAAAAGTTCATTTGTAAAACCAAATTTAAAAAATGCTGTAGAACAAAAATGTCTTAAATATTTAAATTTAGTGGTGCTTGAAAGTTTGTGAACCCTTTAGAATTTTCTATATTTCTGCATAAATGTGACCTAAAACAACATCAGATTTTCACACAAGTCCTAAAAGTAGATTAAGAGAACCCAGTTGAACAAATGAGATAAAAAATATACTTGGTCATTTATTTGTTGAGGAAAATTATCCAATATTACGTATCTGTGAGTGGCAAAAGTATGTGAACCTCTAGGATTAGCAGTTAATTTGAAGGTGAAATTAGAGTCAGGTGTTTTCAATCAATGGGATGACAATCAGGTGTGAGTGGGCACCCTGTTTTATTTAAAGAACAGGGATCTATCAAAGTCTGATCTTCACAACACATGTTTGTGGAAGTGTATCATGGCACGAACAAAGGAGATTTCTGAGGACCTCAGAAAAAGTGTTGTTGATGCTCATCAGGCTGGAAAAGGTTACAAAACCATCTCTAAAGAGTTTGGACTCCACCAATCCACAGTCAGACAGATTGTGTACAAATGGAGGAAATTCAGGACCATTGTTACCCTCCCCAGGAGTGGTCGACCAACGAAGATCACTCCAAGCGCAAGGTGTGTAATAGTCGGCGAGGTCACAAAGGACCCCAGGGTAACTTCTAAGCAACTGAAGGCCTCTCTCACATTGGCTAATGTTCATGAGTCCACCGTCAGGAGAACACTGAACAACAATGGTGTGCGTGGCAGGGTTGCAAGGAGGAAGCCACTGCTCTCCAAAAAGAACATTGCTGCTCGTCTGCGGTTTGCTGAAGATCACGTGGACAAGCCAGAAGGCTATTGGAAAAATGTTTTGTGGACGGATGAGACCAAAATAGAACTTTTTTGTTTAAATGAAAAGTGTTATGTTTGGAGAAAGGAAAACACTGCATTCCAGCATAAGAACCTTATCCCATCTGTGAAACATGGTGGTGGTAGTATCATGGTTTGGGCTCGTTTTGCTGCATCTGGGCCAGGACGGCTTGCCATCGTTGATGGAACAATGAATTCTGAATTATACCAGCGAATTCTAAAGGAAAATATCAGGACGTCTGTCCATGAACTGAATCTCAAGAGAAGGTGGGTCATGCAGCAAGACAACGACCCTAAGCACACAAGTCGTTCTACCAAAGAATGGTTAAAGAAGAATAAAGTGAATGTTTTGGAATGGCCAAGTCAAAGTCCTGACCTTAATCCAATGGAAATGTTGTGGAAGGACCTGAAGTGAGCAGTTCATGTGAGGAAACCCACCAACATCCCAGATTTGAAGCTGTTCTGTACGGAGGAACGGGCTAAAATTCCTCCAAGCCGGTGTGCAGGACCGATCAACAGTTACCGGAAACGTTTTAGTTGCAGTTATTGCTGCACAAGGGGGTCACACCAGATACTGAAAGCAAAGGTTCACATACTTTTGCCACTCACAGATATGTAACATTGGATCATTTTCCTCAATAAATAAACGACCAAGTATAATATTTTTGTCTTATTTGTTTAACTGGGTTCTCTTTATCTACTTTTAGGACTTGTGTGAAAATCTGATGATGCTTTAGGTCATATTTATGCAGAAATATAGACAATTCCAAAGGGTTCACAAACTTTCAAGCACCACTGTATCTACACTAAAAAGTACTAGAATGAGCAGTAAACAGTAATAAATGGTCAATATTGGTGTGATGACACTTTGCTTAAAAATAGTAATTTAAGTAAATAAAACAATTAAAATACTTAAGTTAACATCTCCTGCTTGAAATATCCTCTTCCATGAATTTATTATTTAATTCATCACTGTGAAACATTTGCAATATTCCACAAGTCATAATTTTCTGAAGGTCATGGGAAGAATTTTCTATTTTTATTTTCAGTGACTGTGCTTTTGAATGATGTGGCCACTTTGAAAGTAAAAATAACTTGTCAAAAAGTTAAGATGTTAGGTTGAAAATTAAATTATTAGTCTAATTTAAAAAAAAGTAAATCACTCAAATCAACAGCACAATTGTGCAATCACTCAGGTGATGGCCGGCGCCGAGAACCACATGCTTCTTAACTTTTATTTTTTTCCCTGTCACATGCTGAAAAGCCCAAAAACACAGAAAAATTCTCAATTTGCTGGTGGTCTATTATGCCATCTCTTAGCGTTACTATCTCCTTATTAATTTGTTACAACACAACATAAGCAAGTATCCAGTGTCAACATGCATTCACTTTTCTGACAATACTGCAAGAAAGAAACGTTTATATGGATGAGGGATATACAAAAATATCAGACTTTTTTTTTTTTTTTGTCCATTCCTTTTGATAAAAGGATTGATTCTTCTGTCATCAGTGGCTAAACTATTTAATATAACAATTGTACACTGCAAAAATAGCAATTGTCCCCCGGTCATTGGTAAAAAAATTGTTTTGAAACCTTTTCTCAGTCCTTGATAATTTACTAATTATCATCAGTAGATGGCAGTAAGACTACCTATAGGTAGGTTGGTTGTAAGATTACACCATTAAACTCCCCC
Source organism: Neoarius graeffei (assembly GCF_027579695.1). Taxonomy (NCBI): domain Eukaryota; kingdom Metazoa; phylum Chordata; class Actinopteri; order Siluriformes; family Ariidae; genus Neoarius; species Neoarius graeffei. Next base: position 69,675,174 of record NC_083570.1, read on the forward strand.
AAAGAGTAAGTAGAAGCATTTACAGAGGTTTCCCTGCAAACAGTACAGAACAAATATAACCAAAATCTATCTGATCTTGTTCTACGTTAACTTGTTTGATATATCGTTGCAAAGTGACTTACAATTGAGACAAGATACAGCTGAGCAGTTGAGAGTTAAAAGGCTGAAGGACCCAGCAGTCGTAGCTTGGTGGCAGTGCTGGGATTTTGAACACCAGTCTGTAGCCCAAAGCCTTAAGTAAGGAGCCAGTATAATACGCCGTTGTGTTAGTAGGCTGATGTGTACATGGCCAAACATTTTGGACTACAGGGCCACAGATGCAGGATGAGGGGCCATCATGACGACTGCTTCATGTCTGGACTCTGCTTTCACATCACTTCCTGAACACCTCCAGCATGAATGAAAGTAAATTCGCCCCATGCCATTTTGCATCTGTAATCTGATTATCTGCTGCAGGTTCCAAAATGTCATGCAAATGCTCAATTTTTTTTTTTCTCACCACTGAATAAAAATACATTTTACTCAACATATCAAAACCGATTTTGTCACCTGGAGTAAATATATATGTGTAATTCTAAGAAGATTTTCAACTTGTAATTCTTTGGCTTTGGATCTGTGTGATCAGTAGATCACAGTAGCTTATTTGTACATTTCCCATTACAGACTACAGAAACTGAAAAAAGCATTTATTGGAAAATATGAAGAAAGTCCTCTGTTTTATGCATGCGCTCCTGGCAGAGTGAATTTAATAGGTTGGTTGTAATTTGTGTCTCACATACATGCTATGCATAGTGTACATAATGTAACTGATTGTACTGATTATATTAGATTAAATCCATTACAGGAGAACACATTGACTACTGCGGTTATGCCGTCCTTCCTATGGCTATCGAGCAGAATATCCTTGCTGCTGTGTCCGTGAACACATCTCCGATAATCCAACTGGCCAACACTGACCCCAAATACAGGTAAGTGTACCTGGTAACAAGGAGATTCATATCATAATCTGAAGATGAATAAGTAAACCTGAATATTTTATTAAATAACTGCCACTTTTTTTTTCTTTTTTCTGCAGTGACTTCACAATATCTGTTGCTGAAATCACCATAGACCCAGAGAATCCTCAATGGTATTATTACTTCCTTTGTGGAGTCAAAGGTGTTCAGGTGAGGGAAGTAGGTAACATACGGTGGTGCTTGAAAGTTTGTGAACCCTATAGAATTTTCTATATTTCTGCAAAAATGTGACCTAAAACATCATCAGATTTTCACATAAGTCCTAAAAGTAGATAAAGAGAACCCAGTTAAACAAATGAGACAAAAATATTATTCTTGATCATTTATTTATTGGGGGAAAATGATCCAATATTACATATCTGTAAGTGGCAAAAGTATGTGAACCTTTGCTTTCAGTATCTGGTGTGACCCCCTTGTGCAGCAATAACTGCAACTAAACGTTTCCGGTAACTGTTGATCAGTCCTGCACACCGGCTTGGAGGAATTTTAGCCCATTCCTCCGTACAGAACAGCTTCAACTCTGGGATGTTGGTGGGCTTCCTCACATGAACTGCTCGCTTCAGGTCCTTCCACATCATTTTGATTCGGTTAAGGTCAGGACTTTGACTTGGCCGTTCCAAAACATTAACTTTATTCTTCTTTAACCATTCTTTGATAGAACGACTTGTGTGCTTAGGGTCGTTGTCTTGCTGCATGACCCACCTTCTCTTGAGATTCAGTTCATGGACAGATGTCCTGACATTTTCCTTTAGAATTCGCTGGTATAATTCAGAATTCATTGTTCTATCAATGATGGCAAGCCGTCCTGGCCCAGATGCAGCAAAACGGGCCCAAACCATGATACTACCACCACCATGTTTCACAGATGGGATAAGGTTCTTATGCTGGAATGCAGTGTTTTCCTTTCTCCAAACATAATACTTCTCATTTAAACCAAAAAGTTCTATTTTGGTCTCATCTGTCCACAAAACATTGTTTCAATAGCCTTCTGGCTTGTCCACGTGATCTTCAGCAAACTGCAGACGAGCAGCAATGTTCTTTTTGGAGAGCAGTGGCTTTCTCCTTGCAACCCTGCCATGCACACCATTGTTGTTCAGTGTTCTCCTGATGGTGGACTCATGAACATTAACATTAGCCAATGTGAGAGAGGCCTTCAGTTGCTAAGAAGTTACTCTGGGGTCCTTTGTGACCTCGCCGACTATTACACACCTTGCTCTTGGAGTGAACTTTGTTGGTCGACCACTCCTGGGGAGGGTAACAATGGTCTTGAATTTCCTCCATTTGTACACAATCTGTCTGACTGTGGATTGGTGGAGTCCAAACTCTTTAGAAATGGTTTTGTAACCTTTTCCAGCCTGATGAGCATCAACAACGTTTTTCTTGAGGTCCTCAGAAATCTCCTTTGTTCGTGCCATGATACACTTCCACAAACATGTGTTGTGAAGATCAGACTTTGATAGATCCCTGTTCTTTAAATAAAACAGGGTGCCCGCTCACACCTGATTGTCATCCCATTGATTGAAAACACCTGACTCTAATTTCACCTTCAAATTAACTGCTAATCCTAGAGGTTCACATACTTTTGCCACTCACAGATATGTAATATTGGATCATTTTCCTCAATAAATAAATGACCAAGTATAATATTTTTGTCTCATTTGTTTAACTGGGTTCTCTTTATCTACTTTTAGGACTTGTGTGAAAATCTGATGATGTTTTAGGTCATATTTATACAGAAATATAGAAAATTCTAAAGGGTTCACAAACTTTCAAGCACCACTGTAGTTCATACTTGGAGTGCATTTAAAAGGCTAGCATTTAAAGCCACTGATGTGTTATACATTTTTCAACATGTCAGGAACAGCTGAGCTTGTCTCCTCTGGCTGGGATTCGGTGTGTTGTGGATGGAACAATTCCAGCTAGTTCAGGCCTGTCTAGCTCCAGTGCTCTCGTGTGCTGTGCTGGCCTGGTCACAATGGAAGCCAACCAAAAACCTGCCTCCAAAGTAAAACAGAATCTCTAATCAACTCCCTCCCCCCCCCCCATGTTTATTTCCTTATTAGGTAACACTCTGCTTTGGCCACAGTACAAACCTTTTATAGACTGAATCATGAACCAGTTTAGCAAGTGCTTCTCGACATGTAAAATAATGGGATTAGGAATGTCTTGATGGTCAGTAATGATCTACTAAACTTCAAGTGCTATGAAGTGTACTGTGCAAATAAAACAAAATGGACAAGCTGCAAGTCTGTAGGTTTCTGCAAAGCTATAGCAACCATAAAATGGGTCATCCAAATATGTAAGAAACAAAACATGACAGGAAATGCTGTTGTAGGAAAATTAGTGATGGGGTGATGCAATTCAACCTCAAAATTGATTATTTCCCAGTAACAGCATGCCTTGAAGTGTTTTGTTGGTCTTGTACCAGCAGTTTGCCAGGGATTAAAGGTTCTGACTGCAAAGTTGAATTCTGGGCAAAAATGTTCTATTTCTATTGCTGTTGGCGTTTTGAGATGTTTCGTGTTGATTTGAGTTGAAATTGAGGAGTTCCGCTGCTGTACATACCACGTATCCAAAGTGTAAATGTTTTGCCGAGATAAAAAGCGTCCTGCATTTTACAATTCCAGAGATTGCTGAAGAAAGTGAGCAACAGTATCATGTGACCACAGTGGGGCGTGTTTGACCTATTTTTAACCACAACAAGTCAGCATGGACAAACATGGTGGACTCTGCTCTCCCGCCAGCTAAAAACCAGCGGAAAAGAAAAGGAAAATATGAAGGTGAATCAGCTAGAAAGCGCACCAGAAAAGTGATGGAAACCAAAAGGTTGTCTGCAAGAATTTTCGTGAAGGGACATATCGACTGAAGGATGAAACAGGCGTGGAATCTGATGAAGAATTTGCTGTGCTTGTTTTGGATTGGTTAGTCTGTGTATGGAGGTATACACCTAATGTTTTGATCTTGCAGAGAAAGAAACGAGAACACAAAAGCAGTAACAGAGAAAAGATGTATATATCTTTTCTTTCACAGATCTGTTCGTGAATGTCAACCACAAGTTACATCCCTGCAACTCAAAACTCTCCGAGGTCGATGCAGAGTCACGATGTTTTCCACGCGTCATCATTTCGGCGTGATGCAGTTCCATGATTATGCTAATTAGTTCAAGCTCCTCACATTCGGCTGTTTCCGTGGGGCCAAACTGTTTACATCAAGAGGGAGGATATTCGGTCCCAAAATGGAGGAAAACAACCCTCAGCACATCAGAATGATCACGTGATCTTGTCTACATAATATTGTTCTTGTGGGACAGAGGAAAATGCCATGTACAATTTAAAAATTTCAGATGGCTTTGCAGTCAATACCTTTTTTTTTAATTAATTAAAGAACACGTTTAGTGGAGGGTCTGCCATGCAAGTTCCCATATCTACAGAAACGATAACACATTAGAATGGGTGTGTTAATTAAATCAACACCTTCTGACTAAACAGACTGGAGCATTCAGTAGTGCTCTGGTACAAATTGAAGAAAACTGATCGTCTTTTGAGTGTGGATAGATCATCTACTAAATGTCAACAGCCATAAACTGGGATATATTCTTTAAGATTAGTTAATGGGCTGGTTGAGTCACTTGACAGGTTGATGACAGTCTTTAGATGGTTTGTTGACTGTAGGTGGTCTACAGTGTATTATATTATCATACACTTTTTTTTTTTTTTAAATCCACTACTAGCTAAATACATTAAATTTCTAACAGGTATTGTTGGCTGAGACATGTGCCAAGTGTGAACGCTATATTGGAACTGAAGGAGGAGGAATGGATCAGTCCATATCTTTCCTTGCTGAAGAGGGAACTGTAATGTATTTAATTCTCATCTTATGCATACAATTTGTGTAAAATATGTCTTAAAGGCTCAAATAGCTTCAAAGGCATGCTTTGTACTGTATATGATGACGGTACTGCAACCGAAACCTATTTGTTCTTTATTTTCTAGATGGTTTGGTTCGGTTTCTTTTTGGTTAGTTTCTTTATTTCTATTTTCCAATTATCTGTTTTCTCAACTTGGTTATCAATCAAGGCAAAGCTGATCGAGTTCAATCCCCTGAGGAGCACAGATGTAAAGCTCCCAGATGGTGCTGTTTTTGTGATCGCGAACAGTTGTGTGGAGATGAACAAGGCAGCCACGTCACACTTCAATATTAGAGTGGTGGAATGCCGCATTGCTACGAAGGTGAGTAGCTCGTCATATTTCAATGTACGTTTTATGGTTTGTCGTCTTTGATTAGCTGACTGTCCTTTTAAAGGCGAATGAGCAAAATTATCTACATACTTTTGAAGAAAGCTTTAAAAAGTCAAATTTATGAGGTGCTGGAAAATTTGGTAAGGATCATGGACAGTTTAAACTTCTCTCACGGTTCTTCTTATTGAAATGTTGGTATAAAACAAGATAATGTAAGAGGAACCCTGTGCACTCTGTTCAGATACTGGCTAAGGTAAGAGGCCTGGAGTGGAGTTGCCTGCAGAAGCTGGGAGAACTGCAGACACAGCTGGGCTCGAGTCTGGACAAGATGCTAGATTTGGTGGAGGAAGTCCTTCACTCTGAGCCCTACAGCAGAGAAGAAATTTGCAAGATTCTGGGAATCACCACTCAGCAGTTTTGTGACAATATCCTTAGTGCTAACACGCAGCATGGTAAGAGCATTCAGGACTTAAAGTGAATATAAGAATCTGGACCATCTGAGCCTTCCATTTGCAGGTAATTGGATCAAATACAGTAGTACCTGTTTCTCTTGTTACTTCAGTGACCCACTTCAGGCTGTACCAGCGGGCCAGGCATGTGTACAGCGAAGCAGCACGTGTGCTGCAGTTCAAGGCTGTGTGTGATTCTGCACCTGCTGATGCTGTTCTGCAGCTTGGTGAGCTGATGAACCAAAGCCATGTTAGCTGCAGAGACTTGTATGAGTGTAGCTGCTCAGAGCTGGACCAGCTGGTGGACATTTGTAGGTGAGTGAAAGGAAACCTTCGAACAGCAAGTCTTAAGAGTTTAATTAAGCAATGTCAAATACAGTGCCTTGAAAAAGTATTCATACCCCTTGAACTTTTTCACGTTTTTCCACGTTACAACCACGAACTTAAAAGTTTTTTATTGAGATTTTATGTGATAGACCAACACAGAGTAGCACATAATTGTGAAGTGAAACGAAAATGATAAATGGTCTTCAAAATTTTAAACAAATAAAAATGTGGTGTGCATTAGTATTCAGCCCCCCTGCGTCAATACTTTGTAGAGCCACCTTTTGCTGCAATTACAGCTGCAAGTCTTTTGTGGTATGTCTCTACCAGCTTTGCACATCTAGACACTGAAATTTTTGCCCATTCTTCTTTGCAAAATAGCTCAAGCTCGGCCAGATTGGATGGAGAGCGTCTGTGAACAGCAATTTTCAAGTCTTGCCACAGATGCTCAATGGGATTTAGGTCTGGACTTTGACTGGGCCATTCTAACACATGAATATTCTTTGATCTAAACCATTCCATTGTAGCTCTGGCTGTATGTTTAGGGTCATTGTCTTGCTGGAAGGTGAATCTCCTTCCCAGTCTCAAGTCTTTTGCAGCCTCCAACAGGTTTTCTTCCAGGATTGCCCTGTATTTAGCTCCATCCATCTTCCCATCAACTCTGACCAGCTTCCCTGTCCCTGCTGAAGAAAAGCATCCCCATAGCATGATGCTGCCACCACCATGTTTCACAGCGGGGATGGTGTGTGCAGGGTGATGAGCAGTGTTAGTTTTCCGCCACACATAGCGCTTTGCATTTAGGCCAAAAAGTTCAACTTTGGTCTCATCTGACCAAAGCACCTTCTTCCACATGTTTGCTGTGTCCCCTACATGGCTTCTGGCAAACTGCAAACAGGACTTCTTATGCCTGTCTTTCAACAATGGCTTTCTTCTTGCCACTCTTCCAAAAAGGCCAGATTTGTGGAGTTTACGACTTATAGTTGTCCTGTGCACAGATTCTCCCACCTGAGCTGTGGATTTCTGCAGCTCCTCCAGAGTGATCATGGGCCTCTTGGCTGCTTCTCTGACCAGTGCTCTCCTTGCTCGCTCTGTCAGTTTAGGTGGACGGCCATGTCTTGGTAGGTTTGCAGTTGTGCCATACTTTTTCCATTTTTGAATGATGGATTGAACAGTGCTTCTTGAGATGTTCAGAGCTTGGGATATTTTTTTATAACCTAACCCTGCTTTAAACTTCTCCAGAACTTTATCCCTGACCTGTCTGGTGAGTTCTTTGGTCTTCATGATGCTGTTTGTTCTTCAGTGTTCTCTAACAAACCACTGAGGCCTTCACAGAACAAGTGTATTTATGCTGAGAGTAAATTACACACAGTAGGACTCTATTAACTAATTAGATGACTTCTGAAGGCAATTGATTGCACTGGATTGTATTTAGAGGTATCAGAGTACAGGGGGCTGAATACTAATGCACACCACATTTTTCAGATTTTTATTTGTTTAAAATTTTGAAGACCATTTATCATTTTCGTTTCACTTCACAATTATGTGCTACTCTGTGTTGGTCTATCACATAAAATCTCAATAAACTTTCAAGTTCGTGGTTGTAAGGTGGAAATATGTGAAAAAGTTCAAGGGGTATGAATACTTTTCAAGGCACTGTAAGTGGGGGTCAAAGAGTGATGTAACCTTGCATTTTCTCATCTCATCTCATTATCTGTAGCCACTTTATCCTGTTCTACAGGGTCGCAGGCAAGCTGGAGCCTATCCCAGCTGACTACGGGCGAAAGGCGGGGTACACCCTGGACAAGTCGCCAGGTCATCACAGGGCTGACACATAGACACAGACAACCATTCACATTCACACCTACAGTCAATTTAGAGTCGCCAGTTAACCTAACCTGCATGTCTTTGGACTGTGGGGGAAACCGGAGCACCCGGAGGAAACCCACGCGGACACGGGGAGAACATGCAAACTCCGCACAGAAAGGCCCTCGCCGGCCACGGGGCTCAAACCCGGACCTTCTTGCTGTGAGGCGACAGCGCTAACCACTACACCACCGTGCCGCCCACCTTGCATTTTATGATACAAAAAGACGGGCTACCTAATAGGAAATATTGGATCAAAACACATTCAGTTCTGTAAGGAAATGGATATCTGATGTGAAACAAATAATAATCTGTATTTTTAAATTTCCCGTTTAGTTCACTATTTAAAAATGCACGTCCCAATGAACCAGACCATCTCTGATCATTATATAGCACATTTTGTAATACTTGGTCAAATCCCCTTTACATTCTTGGATGTAATCCTGATGGCAGGACGGTGGGAATGTAACTGGGACAAATGGTCCCCCTTTCATTTCATGTCTCCAAAGACCAGTCTCTTTAAAAAAAATAAAAATTCTGCCTTGTTGCCTTCTGGACAAAATGACCCAATATTTTATATATTCTCTATTCTTAGAAGATACTCTTTTAGAAATTTTTTTTTTTGATGCTCAAAGTGCATGACAGGGTATTGTATCAAACTTGGAGGAATACGCTACCTGCCTTCTTCCACACACGTCAGCTCGCTCACAGCCACCCATGATTATCTCGTGTTGACGTGGGAGAGAGTGTGCCACTCCTCCTCCTACTCAGACAGCCTGGCCAATTTTACTTCCTTGACTCCCAGCCACAAATGTCTTGCATCATCAGGATTTGAACCTGCAACCTCCTGAAAATAGGGTGAACGCTTTTCTGTTGCACCATTCGGGAGCCATCAGAAATGGAATGAAAAATATTCTTAGTATTGTTCTAATTTATTTATTTATTTTTAATGTGTTATTGTCAAAGGATTAATTTAAGTCACTGAACATGCTACTCGGTAACATGGTGCTCTCCACAGGGAGGCAGGTGCAGTGGGTTCCAGGTTAACAGGCGCTGGATGGGGAGGCTGTACTGTTTCCATGGTACCCGCTGAAAGGACGGATTCTTTTCTCCGGACAGTGAAAGAGCGCTACTACATGCCTGATGCTCGACGAGCAGCTCTGGTAAAGCAGAGCCTTTTTGTAACAAGGCCAGGAGGAGGAGCAGCTATTTTTACAGAAGAATAAAAACTAAGGGAGATTTTATATACAGGGTTTGTTTTTTTTTCCCCTTGTCATGACACATCTGCTGATTTTTATTGCTTTCAATCTTTGCCATTTAAAGGGTTTATTTCTTCAGATTGTAGGTTTGATTTCAAAATAATTTTAGATAATTTGCTCAAATTACATGTTGATTAAAAAGATTATGGAAGATTGCTGTGTTAACTGATGTGTAGTTTCTGCCTGAGCAAGGAACATAAGCTGTTGGATGGTACCGTAGCCATGGAACCATAACTAACTAGCTAGCTCTCTCAAAATATCACTTTCAACAGTAATATTCTATGTACTGTATGCATTCTGTGCTCACACGGAAGTTAATAAACCCTAAACAGATCACAGAGATGCACAGTTGTTGAATGGACATTTTATGCGTCATATAAAAAGTAAAATGAATTGTATAAAATCCATGCATATAAATAAAAATGATAAACAATTTGCATGGTCCTCATTGACAAAATTCACAGCAGGAAATTCTTATACATTCTTAATGTTACATCAAATGAGGCAAATTGTACATCCATATAAACAAAACTCCTGATAGTTTTAAATTAAAAAAAAAAAAAACATCAGTGTAACATAAAATGTCGATTTTAAACATTATTCTGTACGACAGATATTTGCAGGATTTGTAACGTGGGGGGGAACAGACAAGACCTTGATGGGAGAGAGATAAATACTGGACATAACTCAAATATATACTTCTTTTACTGAGAGTCAAATAAAAAAGGCACAAATATTTCCTTTCGTCAAAGGACAGTGAAACAAATGCCCAATTTGCCACCCTTTCTGTAGACAGTGTAGTTACTGTACACAGTAAAAGCTTTACCTGTCAGTGGAGGGGGATGAAAGGCACAGCTGTGTAGCCTCTAAACTATAATCTTAACCTTCGGAACTTTTGCTCTTTTCATCATTCTGTGGTCCGCGTGCAAACCTGCTGTCGACTACAATGTGGTATGAGCACACTAGAGAGGTATAATAAGAAATAAACTGTGTATGCACATGTAGAGTGGTTCAGTATGTAAAAAAGATGGTGCCGCTAAGCTTCTTTTCCTTAATGGCAGAACCAAGGCCCATGCTATACTCCAACAATGCTAATAATAATTTACAAGGAATCTAGATTTCTAGTCTAAGATTTACATTGAGCAATTTATCTTAAGTCATCATTACAGTAAGGTCACAGGGCAGTAGGGTCATTTCCGTTTGCTCATGTTCGATGATTTGCCTTTAAGTGAAATATGCAAAGGTTTACTACATCTGATGTGTATTTAAAATAATTTATCAAAGTTAATAATGAAAAATCGAACAACAGATTAAGCGTTACGATTATTCAAGTAGAGGTATTATTGTATCAATAAGTGTAAACTCCTTCAAACCTGTCTCAAATAATATCCATCCGTCCATTATCTGTAGCCGCTTATCCTGTTCTACAGGGTTGCAGGCAAGCTGGAGCCTATCCCAGCTGACTATGGGTGAGAGGCGGGGTACACCCTGGACAAGTCGCCAGGTCATCACAGGGCTGACACGTAGAGACAACCAACCACTCTCATTCACACCTACGGTCAATTTAGAGCCACCGATTAGCCTAACCTGCATGTCTTTGGGAGAAACTGGAGCACCCGGAGGAAACCCGCACGAACGTGCAAACGCCACACAGAAAGGCCCTTGTCGGCCGCTGGGCTCGAACCCAGCACCTTCTTGCTGTGAGGCAACAGTGCTAACCACTACACCACCGTGCTTGCCCCTCAAATAATATCATTGCTGTCAAATGCTTTCTTTCTCATTGTGAGACTGTCTAATAAAACCATACAAGTTGGTCATAGTATTGAAATTGATAATTGTATAAATAATATAAATCCTGAGAGGACTGTTGTATACCAGTACCTCAGATAATCGCTATGAAATTATGCACACAATTAACTCGATTGCTCTGCAATATATTGGAAGCATGTGAACGGCTTTGAACGATTTCTCCAAAAAGGAGGCTGTCTGCATTTGCATGCTTGACTCGGTCAGCTAAGGAAATTGAAAGAAAACTAAATTGAGTAGGGACTTTGCGCATTCTCTGAGTCAGTGACTCACAATTAAATGAAAGTGCACCAAGAAACCAGAGTGCATTAGTTGAGGAAGGTAAGGAGTCTTATCTGTGCTTGCTCTTTGGAGTCTCTCCTGTGCAATGCTGCTTTTCTTTTAGTGCATGTCTTCTGATGTTTGACCACCCATAGCTACTCTCCGTATAGCTATGCAGCACTGAGCATGCCTGGAGTGTTCTGTGTTTTTATATCACATTGGGATGATGATGATATGAACAATTTTAGATTCTAGTCCTATTTAGTCATGTATCCAGCACAACCTTTTCACAGAGTACTTGGAGTGCAAGTTCACGTGGTGCCTCTCCGTGCTTTTGGACACGACTGCAGCGAAATCCCCTTACCTTCACTGAGCTGGGATTTTTCACCTTGCCCGATATCTTGTATTGTCTGCCGGTCGATCAGACTGTGAATAGTGTCTCTAAGCTGTGCTTGCTTCCACATCTGGGGTGCTCTGTATCTCCAGAAGCCATAGTCTCTTCAGAAGCTGTTGTATGGTTCATGACCATTTCCTTTTTTGCCATGTCCTCCATCCAAATGGTACTGCTTTTGATTCTCTGTGGAGACGAGCCAGGGAAGGCTGAAGTGGAGGAAGTGGTGACCTTCATGTTCTTGCCAGAGGTAATGAGCTCTCCATATCCTTGCTGGTGGGAGAAGGCGTAGGCAGAGCGGCGTGAACTGGTTCTACGCACTCGTCTCGGATTCTGCTCCTGAGGCCCCTGCCTCCTGCTGGCCTGCTGGAGCAAGCGAACCTGTAGCGGAGAGGACAGCAGTTCCTTTTACATGTTCAGAATTTAAAACACAGCACCTGATTTTAAATTTCATATACTTGCTTTGTCAGTTTGTGTAGGATGGAGGTCTATCCTGAGGAAGCGTATGGCCACAACTGGCATTATACACACCACTGTTACAAGGAGAATGACAAGCCACATGCTTTTTTGATTTAAAGAATTACGTGCTGTGCCTAGAATAAAAGAAACGCATCATGTGACCGATGCCTTGGGAGCTCTTAGTTTGGCACATTGGCAGTCTAAATATGGAAATCAAACACATTAAGTTACTCTTTCAAGCTACAAGAGTGGTATTGTGTTACACTCACCTACAAATGGGAACTGGTTTGGAAATATTCTGAAGAGGCCGTCACTGTTCATTGCAAACAGTATAGCGAAATACATGGCCAGACTACCTCCTATAAAGAAGTGGTTCACAGCAGTCCAGTAGTTTGTGTCAAGACCAATCTGAAAGAGAGACTCCGCGTTCAGAGAGAAGCACATGACACAAAACGCATAACGTAGCAACCATCTGACAGTTACCTTCTAAAAGCTGGAATATCTAGAACAGCTATGGAGAATGTGGTTTATACCAGTAAATGCTGACCCCTGCATATGATGATTTGAATTCACCCCTGATGGTTGTCATAATTGATATACATTTCGTTTGCAATGTTAGGCTGTCTCTGGTCATAGACAAGCATGGGAGAGAGGCGAGTCTGGAAGAATCTGAGCACCCTGTGTCCCTCAAAGCACACAGGGAGATTATATAAATACAGTGCCTTGAAAAAGTATTCATACCCCTTGAACTTTTTCACATTTTTCCACCTTACAACCACGAACTTAAAAGTTTTTTATTGAGACTTTATGTGATAGACCAACACAGAGTAGCACATAATTGTGAAGTGAAACGAAAATGATAAATGATCTTCAAAATTTTAAACAAATAAAAATCTGAAAAATGTGGTGTGGTGTGCATTAGTATTCAGCCCCCCTGCGTCAATACTTTGTAGAGCCACCTTTTGCTGCAATTACAGCTGCAAGTCTTTTGTGGTATGTCTCTACCAGCTTTGCACATCTAGACACTGAAATTTTTGCCCATTCTTCTTTGCAAAATAGCTCAAGTTCAGCCAGATTGGATGGAGAGCGTCTGTGAACAGCAATTTTCAAGTCTTGCCACAGATGCTCAATGGGATTTAGGTCTGGACTTTGACTGGGCCATTCTAACACATGAATATTCTTTGATCTAAACCATTCCATTGTAGCTCTGGCTGTATGTTTAGGGTCATTGTCTTGCTGGAAGTTGAATCTCCTTCCCAGTCTCAAGTCTTTTGCAGCCTCCAACAGGTTTCCTTCCAGGATTGCCCTGTATTTAGCTCCATCCCTCTTCCCATCAACTCTGACCAGCTTCCCTGTCCCTGCTGAAGAAAAGCATCCCCATAGCATGATGCTGCCACCACCATGTTTCACAGTGGGGATGGTGTGTGCAGGGTGATGAGCAGTGTTAGTTTTCCGCCACACATGGCGCTTTGCATTTAGGCCAAAAAGTTCAACTTTGGTCTCATCTGACCAAAGCACCTTCTTCCACATGTTTGCTGTGTCCCCTACATGGCTTCTGGCAAACTGCAAACGGGACTTCTTATGCCTGTCTTTCAACAATGGCTTTCTTCTTGCCACTCTTCCAAAAAGGCCAGATTTGTGGAGTGTACGACTTATAGTTGTCCTGTGCACAGATTCTCCCACCTGAGCTGTGGATTTCTGCAGCTCCTCCAGAGTGATCATGGGCCTCTTGGCTGCTTCTCTGACCAGTGCTCTCCTTGCTCGCTCTGTCAGTTTAGGTGGACGGCCATGTCTTGGTAGGTTTGCAGTTGTGCCATACTTTTTCCATTTTTGAATGATGGATTGAACAGTGCTTCTTGAGATGTTCAGAGCTTGGGATATTTTTTTATAACCTAACCCTGCTTTAAACTTCTCCAGAACTTTATCCCTGACCTGTCTGGTGAGTTCTTTGGTCTTCATGATGCTGTTTGTCCTTCAGTGTTCTCTAACAAACCACTGAGGCCTTCACAGAACAAGTGTATTTATGCTGAGAGTAAATTACACACAGTAGGACTCTATTAACTAATTAAGTGACTTCTGAAGGCAATTGACTGCACTGGATTGTATTTAGAGGTATCAGAGTACAGGGGGCTGAATACTAATGCACACCACATTTTTCAGATTTTTATTTGTTTAAAATTTTGAAGACCATTTATCATTTTCGTTTCACTTCACAATTATGTGCTACTCTGTGTTGGTCTATCACATAAAATCTCAATAAAAAACTTTTAAGTTCGTGGTTGTAAGGTGGAAAAATATGAAAAAGTTCAAGGGGTATGAATATTTTTTCAAGGCACTGTATTCTATCCACATTCACTGGATATGAGCAATCGCACGCTCTGATTGGCTATACTCTACTACTAGACTATCTGCTTACATACCGTGAGTAGAGAAAAACAAAATGGCGGAACGTGTTGCTGAACCATCAAGGACGAAATAAAAAATCTACTTGAAAACAAAACCCCAAAAAATACACAAAAAAAGCAACAAAATATGGAATAAAAAGTATTTGATGGTAAGAACATTTATCTTTTTTTTAAGAATTATTATAGCATTTTTCACAAATTGCTACTGTTATTTCAGCAGTTTGTTTATGTTCAGAGTGGAAATGATTTTGTATAAAGTTTTTATTTATCGAAATTGCAAAAAATAAAAATGGTCTGTTTCTCAAAATCCAGTGAATATGGATAGAATAAAACCGTTATTCCACTCAATCTCGTTGTACATGGCTTATAGCCAATTCAGCTATCAGCTCATGTACGATTCGATTTCGTGGAATAACTGTTATATACTTTGTCTTTGAGGTTACAACTTTACTGTCATTGAGCAGAGTACAAGTACAAAACCAATGAAATGCAGTGAGCACTTAACCAGAAGTGCAAATATATGTGTGAATTGCAAAAGAGACAGTGAAGTCCGGTGGCAGCTTCCTAAAAATAAATGTATTGGAATTAATGTTACATATAACATAAAAATTGCTTTGAATAATGGCATCTCTCTATCATCTAAATTATAGGTGTGACTTCAAAGTAAGGTTAATACATTTACAATTCTATTAATGGGCTGTTTCACAATCGGGGTATACTTTTCGGGTCCACAATAGTCCAAAAATAAAACCTCAGATTTTTGTGTTTCTCTGCTGCCAAAAATTACCTTTGAGATGGAAATTAATTGCACAGATTTTCAGAGCTACAGGTTACAGTGCTCAGCGTAAATGAGTACACCCCCTTTGAAAAGTAACATTTTAAACAATATCTCAGTGAACACAAACAATTTCCAAAATGTTGACAAGACAAAGTTTAATATAACATCTGTTTAACTTATAATGTGAAAGTAAGGTTAATAATATAACTTAGATTACACATTTTTCAGTTTTACTCAAATTAGGTGGTGCAAAAATGAGTACACCCCACAACAAAAACTACTACATCTAGTACTTTGTATGGCCTCCATGATTTTTAATGACAGCACCAAGTCTTCTAGGCATGGAATGAACGAGTTGGTGACATTTTGCAACATCAATCTTTTTCCATTCTTCAACAATGACCTCTTTTAGTGACTGGATGCTGGATGGAGAGTGATGCTCAACTTGTCTCTTCAGAATTCCCCATACTGTAGGTGTTCGATTGGGTTCAGATCAGGAGACATACTTGGCCACTGAATCACTTTCACCCTGTTCTTCTTCAAAAATCCAACAGTGGCCTTAGATGTGCGTTTAGTCATGTTGGAAAAGTGCATGACGACCAAGGGCATGGAGTGATGGTAGCATCTTCTCTTTCAGTATAGAGCAATACGTCTGTGAATTCATGATGCCATCAATGAAATGCAGCTCCCCGACACCAGCAGCACTCATGCAGCCCCACATAAGGACACTGCCACCACCATGTTTCACTGTAGGCACCATGCATTTTTCTTTGTATTCCTCACCTTTGCGACGCCATACAGTTTTGAAGCCATCAGTTCCAAAAACATTTATCTTGGTCTCATCACTCCAGAGTATAGAGTCCCACTAGTCTTCATCTTTGTCAGCATGGGCCCTGGCAAACTCTAGGTGGGCTTTTTTGTGCCTGGGCTTTAGGAGAGGCTTCTTTTGTGGACAGCATCCATGCATGCCATTCCTCTGCAGTGTACGCTGTATTGTGTCACGGGAAATAGTCATCCCAGTTTGGCTTTCTACTTCTTTAGATAACTGCAGTGAACTTGCATGCCGATTTTCTTCAACGCTTCTCATCAGAAGACGCTCCTGTTGAGGTGTTAACTTCCGTAGACGAACTGGACGTCTCTGTGAGATGGTTGCAGTTCCATCTTTCTTAAATTTTTGTACCACTTTTGCTACAGTATTCCGACTGATAAGTAAAGCTTTGCTGATCTTCTTGTAGCCGTCACCTTTGCGGTGTAAAGAAATTATTTTCTTTGGGGAATTCTGAAGAGACAAGTTGAGCATCACTCTCCATCCAGCATCCAGTCACTAAAAGAGGTCATTGTTGAAGAATGGAAAAAGATTGATGTTGCAAAATATCGCCAACTTGTTCATTCCATGCCTAGAAGACTTGGTGCTGTCATTAAAAATCATGGAGGCCATACAAAGTACTAGATGTAGTAGTTTTTGTTGTGGGGTGCACTCATTTTTGCACCACCCTAATTTGAGTAAAACTGAAAAAATGTGTAATCTAAGTTTATATTATTAACCTTACTTTCACATTATAAGTTAAACAGATGTTATATTAAACTTTGTCTTGTCAACGTTTTGGAAATTGTTTGTGTTCACTGAGATATTGTTTAAAATGTTACTTTTCAAAGGGGGTGTACTCATTTACGCTGAGCACTGTATATACTGGGCGTGTTACTTCTGGTGAGAAGAGAGCATATAGTGTATTTCTAAAATTGACCCGCTTTCTTATAGTCCGCAAGAGTAAAGGACACAAAGTGAAAAACTGTTGAAATATATGTGAATTTTAAGTACAAATTTTCAAGTACTGAGCAGCAATGTTTGTACATGGTGGTAACTGTCAAGTTTATTTTTGTAGCGCTTTTAACAACAGACATTGTCTCAAAGCAGCTTTACGGAAAATTAATGACTTCAAACATGAGCTAATTTTATCCCTAATCTATGCCCAATGAGCAAACCTGTGGCGACGGTGGCAAGAAAAAACTCCCTCAGACGACATGAGGAAGAAACCTCGAGAGGAACCTGACTCAAAAGGGAACCCATCCTCATCTGGGTGATAAAAGATAGCGTGATTTATAAATAACTTGCTTCTATAACTGTGTCCTATTTAGTCACAACATGTTACTGTGAAACCAGGAAAATCATGATAGTTTTAACATGAAGTCTGTTTTGTTGAAGTTATAAATTGTTCATTGATGGAAACTTGAGTGCAAAACTTTTCATGACAACTGTAGTCCTCATCGCTTCACCACTTCAGTTATTATTAATCCTTGTAGTTTTCCAGAGAGGACTTTTTTTTTTCGACGGACACACATTTCAACCACCCGTGAAGCTCTGCTGCAGATGTGTCTTGCGTCTGTTTCAAGTTCTGCTTTTTACTGTGCCATAAGAGTATTCTGCTTCAAAAGAGACAAATATTTTCTTTAAAAAATCATTTACAACCTCATCATATGGTGTTTTCTGCAGATGTTGTTTTTGGATACTGTCCGAGGCACTTAATTTCCAAAAAAAAGTAAATTCCACTTACACCGATCAGCCAGAACATTACTGTAAAACCAGTGACAGGGGAAGTGAATTACATCGATTATGTTGTTACAGTGAGGTCTGTCAAGGGGTGGGATATATTAGAAAGTAAGAGAACAGTCAGTTATTGAAGTTGATGTGTTGGAAGCAGGAAAAATGAGCAAGTGTAAGGATCTGAGAGACTTTGACAAGGGCCAAATTGTGATGGCTGGATGACTGAGTCTGAGCATCTCCAAAATAGCACATCTTGTGGGGTGTTCCCAGTATGCAGTGGTTAGTACCTACTGGTTAATTTTTTTGTCACAAATAGGGAAAAGGAGGCTTAACTGATAAGATATCTGTGACCCTCATGTTTTGTTTCGTTTTTAAATTAAATTTATTTATTTATTTTCAGAAAATTAAAGATGTTCACAAATCATAGCACTTAGTAGTGCTTGAAAGTTTGTGAACCCTTGAGAATTTTCTATATTTCTGCATAAATATGACCTAAAACATCATCAGATTTTCACACAAGGCCCTAAAAGTAGATAAAGAGAACCCAGTTAAACAAATGAGATAAAAAATATTATACTTGGTCATTTATTTATTGAGGAAAATGATCCAATATTACATATCTGTTAGTGGCAAAACTATGTGAACCTCTAGGATTAGCAGTTAATTTGAAGGTGAAATTAGAGTCAGGTGTTTTCAGTCAATGGGATGACAATCAGGTGTGAGTGGGCACCTTGCTTTATTTAAAGAACAGGGATCTATCAAAGTCTGATCTTCACAACACGTTTCTGGAAATGTATCATGGCACGAACAAAGGAGATTTCTGAGGACCTCAGAAAAAGCATTGTTGATGCTCATCAGGCTGGAAAAGGTTATAAAACCATCTCTAAAGAGTTTGGACTCCACCAATCCACAGTCAGACAGATTGTGTACAAATGGAGGAAATTCAGGACCATTGTTACCCTCCCCAGGAGTGGTCGACCAACAAAGATCACTCCAAGAGCAAGGCGTGCAATAGTCGGCGAGGTCACAAAGGACCCCAGGGTAACTTCTAAGCAACTGAAGGCCTCTCTCACACTGGCTAATGTTCATGAGTCTACCATCAGGAGAACACTGAACAACAATGGTGTGCATGGCAGGGTTGCAAGGAGAAAGCCACTGCTCTCCAAAAAGAACATTGCTGCTCATCTGCAGTTTGCTAAAGATCACGTGGACAAGCCAGAAGGCTATTGGAAAAATGTTTTGTGGACAGATGAGACCAAAATAGAACTTTTGGTTTAAATGAGAAGCGTTATGTTTGGAGAAAGGAAAACACTGCATTCCAGCATAAGAACCTTATCCCATCTGTGAAACATGGTGGTGGTAGTATCATGGACACCTGTCCATGAACTGAATCTCAAGAGAAGGTGGGTCATGCAGCAAGACAATGACCCTAAGCACACAAGTCGTTCTACCAAAGAATGGTTAAAGAAGAATAAAGTTAATGTTTTGGAATGGCCAAGTCAAAGTCCTGACCTTAATCCAATGGAAATGTTGTGGAAGGACCTGAAGCGAGCAGTTCATGTGAGGAAACCCACCAACATCCCAGAGTCAAAGCTGTTCTGTACAGAGGAATGGGCTAAAATTCCTCCAAGCCGGTGTGCAGGACTGATCAACAGTTACCGGAAACATTTAGTTGCAGTTATTGCTGCACAAGGGGGTCACACCAGATACTGAAAGCAAAGGTTCACATACTTTTGCCACTCACAGATAAGTAATGTTGGATCATTTTCCTGAATAAATAAATGACCAAGTAAATATTTTTGTCTCATTTGTTTAACTGTGTTCTCTTTATCTACTTTTAGAACTTGTGTGAAAACCTGATGATGTTTTAGGTCATATTTATGCAGAAATATAGACAATTCTAAAGGGTTCACAAACTTTCAAGCGCCACTGTATTCAAAATTATTCCCCATGAGGTCTTCTTTTTTTTTTTTTTTGTTAACTTGAAACATTCTCCATTTACCTTGACAAAAAAAATGTGGGGCACTGCACCAGTGTATCTTTCAAGCACCATGAGCACTGTCCAAAACATTACTAGCGTGAACTAGGGGGAAAAGGACCATGGCTATCAAAGTGTCATTTAATATCAGAGTTCAAAACTACTGCGCAAATATCAAACGGCATTCAAAACACCTGACTCTAATTTCACCTTCAAATTAACTGCTAATCCTAGAGGTTCACATACTTTTGCCACTCACAGAGATGTAATATTGGATCATTTTCCTCAATAAATAAATGACCAAGTATAATATTTTTGTCTCATTTGTTTAACTGGGTTCTCTTTATCTGCTTTTAGGACTTGTGTGAAAATCTGATGATGTTTTAGGTCATGTTTATGCAGAAATATAGAAAATTCTAAAGGGTTCACAAACTTTCAAACACCACTGTACAATAAACAGAATATACTGTATATTTGTATATGTAATACTTCTAATATAATCAACAGAAAAATCTTGTCACCTGGACGCTAACCACGATGACCAGTGAGGTTGCTATAGTAACAGCGAAGGATTGCTGATCAGATATGTGGGAGCCATCATCTCGCACAGCACAGAGGAAAGCCCCATAGGGGATGAAGAACAGGACAAATGAAGTGTATACGCCCTGGATGGTGCACATGAAGAACTTCCGCTTGTTGAACAAGAGATTGAGCTGCCCAGGTTGGTACAAGTTAGGGTAACGCAGACTGTACTGCTCATTCACATCCTGTCAGAAAGCAAAGAAACAGTTTTTCTTGTTGACTTTAGTATTCTGAGGCTAAGGGAATATTTGCAAGGATGAGTGTGGATTTCTAACCTGGTCAAACAAGCCCATGGCAAGAACAGGCAAAGATGTGTATACTATATTGAACAGGGTGATGAACCACTGGTCATATATGGTCTATGATACGAAACAAAGAATAAATTATGCATATTTTTGTGATGTTTCTGCTTACTGCAGTTAGCATTTACTGGAAAGTTTAGCGGCTTACTTGTGCAGAGAAGCCACACAGAAACCCAAACCAGAAATGCACCAGGGTGAATGCAAAATTCTTGTAGAAGAAATAGCAGAGGAAGTTGCACATGCGGTGGTAGGACCAACGGCCGTGGACCAGCAGGAGGTGCTGCAGGTAACGAAACTGGGCAAAGGAATAGTCTGAGGCCAGAACAGCCTGCATGCCCTCCTGCCCACTGATGCCCACACCTATGTGGGCCGCTGGAGAGAACAGAAGTTCATCACAGATCACCTAGGTAACCACTGCATCAAATACGGCACCTCGGAATACACTGACATGTGAATGCAGTGGTAACTATCATACACTTATTAACAGTACAGACCTTCTGTTCAGTTAGTGTATTTTGATCTGAACTATAACAATGAGACATGTAGTGATACCAAGTTTTTAAAAAAAGATTTAAAAAGCTTACAATATAAGATAAATCTTACAGCATTCATGCAAAGTTAATTTCTGTTAATGTCACAACTGTCTGATTTTAGATATATGCGTGATCATATATTACATTTTCCATGCAGCTGGTATATACAGTATCACAATGTTAATGTTCATATCAGGTTAAATTCTAGTATCATAACTGAATGCATTATCAGTCTTACTCTTGATCATGCTGACATCATTGGCTCCATCCCCGATGGCCAGGGTGACCGCTCTTTTATGCCTTTTGACCAGCTCCACCACCTGAGCTTTCTGGAGAGGAGTTACTCTACAGCAGATCACAGTCTTACATAAGCAAGCCACTTCCAACAAGATCTGCTCCAGGTCTGCCTCCAGTGCATGGGCCTGTAGACCAGAGATCAGTCTGCTGTGAGACTTGGAACTCAGGCATGCTTCACCACCAGTATGAACTTCACTATGCACAGCATGGTATCAATAACGGCTAACCACAAGGCTATTATGTTGCTGCAGGCATTTCACTTATGTATACATTTGTCTGTGATTATAATGTGTGGCAGCCGAGGAAAACCCTTTGCATGGTCAAATGTCAGTGCTTTCTGAGATCTCATCTCATTATCTGTAGCCGCTTTATCCTGTTCTACAGGGTCGCAGGCAAGCTGGAGCCTATCCCAGCTGACTACGGGCAAAAGGCGGGGTACACCCTGGACAAGTCGCCAGGTCATCACAGGGCTGACACATAGACACAGACAACCATTCACACTCACATTCACACCTACGCTCAATTTAGAGTCACCAGTTAACCTAACCTGCATGTCTTTGGACTGTGGGGAAAACCGGAGCACCCAGAGGAAACCCACGCAGACACGGGGAGAACATGCAAACTCCACACAGAAAGGCCCTCGCCGGCCACGGGGCTTGAACCCAGACCTTCTTGCTGTGAGGCGACAGCGCTAACCACTACGCCACCGTGCCGCCCTAATATCTCATCTCATCTCATCTCATTATCTCTAGCCGCTTTATCCTTCTACAGGGTCGCAGGCAAGCTGGAGCCTATCCCAGCTGACTACGGGCGAAAGGCGGGGTACACCCTGGACAAGTCGCCAGGTCATCACAGGGCTGACACATAGACACAGACAACCATTCACACTCACATTCACACCTACGGTCAATTTAGAGTCACCAGTTAACCTAACCTGCATGTCTTTGGACTGTGGGGGAAACCGGAGCACCCGGAGGAAACCCACGCGGACACGGGGAGAACATGCAAACTCCACACAGAAAGGCCCTCGCCGGCCCCGGGGCTCGAACCCAGGACCTTCTTGCTGTGAGGCGACAGCGCTAACCACTACACCACCGTGCCGCCCCCGCCCTAATATAATATAATATAATATAATATAATATAATATAATATAATATTCATTTCTGAAAACCACAGACTTTCCTGAATGGTGTCACATCTGAAACTGGTGTCTTATTTATACACATCACAGAATTTAGCCAGAGTGACGTATGACAAATTTTCCCAGACTGCCACATAAATTATATTAATCCACAAAGCTGGTTGTTAAAGAGAAAGTTAAAGTACCTGAAGGCTAATTTAAATGATTCCATCCACATTCACTGGATATGAGCAATCGCACACTCTACTCGACTACTAGGCTATCAGCTCATATACAGTGAGTACAGAAAAACAAAATGGCGGAGCGTGTTGCTGAACCAACCAAGGATGAAATTAAAACCCTAAAAAATACAAAAAAGCAACAAAATATGGAATGAAAATATTTAATGGTAAGAATGCATCTTTTTTTATTTTTCAATTATTATTATTATTATAGTATTTTTCACAAATTGCTACAGTCATTTCACCAGTTTGTTAACATTCTTCATCTTTAAGCATTAAAATTAGTTGATTTTTTTTTTTTTAGACTGGTTCAAAAGTTCAAAGAAGTTTGAAAATTACATAACTGAAATGTCCAAGGAAGAATTAAATAAACGTCTAAAGCTAATCTATACCTTGGCATGACAGCAAGACGACACTTGCTACAAAAAAAAAACAACAACAATACTAAAGTCGATTCGTGCAGCCATCAACAGGTTTTTAAGAAGTCCGGCTTAGCGGAAATGATTTTGTCGAATGTTTTGTATAAAGTTTTTATTTATCGAAATTGCAAAAAATAAAAATGCTCTGTTTCTCAAAATCCAGTGAATGTGGATAGAATAAAACAATTATTCCACTCAATCTTGTCATACATGGCTTAGAGCCAACTTGGTGCTACACGCCTCGTTGGCTATCAGCTCATCAACTCAATTTCGTGGAATAACTGTTAAATATTCATAGACTGTAGAAACGGTTGAACACAACTGAAGCAGAATGCTTTCTATTTTCCAATAAACAGTCCAAACTGAGGGAGTCATGCAGTCATTTATTAAATCGTTCAGCTTTTGTAGGATAACAACACTGCTTACCAAGCTGTGTCCATTAATGATAAGTGCGTATTCTGGAATAATGGTTTCCTCAAAAACAGAGTCGCTGGAGTACAAATCATTCTTTCTCACATCTTGGCCACTGGTCAACCTGTCTTTACTAGGACCCATAATTCTCTCTTTGGCATTTCTGAGCATGGAACAACAACAAAAGTCAGAGAAATATATTTCACAAGATGTTGACCACCCAAGGCAAATAAAGGATTACAAAGTTTTAATCGAAGAGTATAAGCTATGGTATTAAAGGCCTAGCATGTTTCAATAAGGAGTGACAAACTAAAATATGTGTTTGAACATAGTGGAGAAAAATGACGCTAAACTGAGAAGACAACTAGCACTGAGATTTCAGGAATGTCGCAATCAGACAACCATTAGCTAAACTGACTTTGTGTGCTGCATGTAAAAACAAGTTTGGAACAACTTAAAAGGTTAAACTAGTGCAAGTTACCTCAGCTCCTGCTGAACCTCAAGCGTGGTGTGACCTGAGATTATGAACACCTCATTCATATCATCTCTCAACATGTTACAGGAATAGCCAATATTCATCGCTGTCTCTAAAACATATGAGCAAAACGAAGAACAAGTTGAAACAATTATGCTGCATTGTGTATTACAAGAAAACTGCGACATAAGAATCAAAAACCAATTTTTTTTTAATCTATAACAATTTATCCATTAATTCTGCTCACCTAGTTTATCCCCAGTGAGAACCCAGATCTTAATATTGGCCAGGGTCAAACAGCTAATAGTTTCTGGCACTCCTTCCTGCAATTTATCTTCTATGGCTGTAGCTCCAAGAAGCTTGTGGAGAAAAAGAGGCACAGCATGTTTCAATCGACAGATTTCATTTTTCAGACCACTTATCCATTGTGGGTTGAGTGGAAGCTGGAGCCAATCCCACCTGGCATTGAACGAGAGGCGAGGTACACCCTGGACAAGTCACCAGTTTATCATGGGGCTAATACTGAGAGACATATAGCCATTCACTCTGACATTCACACCTATTTTGGACTGACGTTTTAGACAGTGAAGAAGAGGAAGAAGAACCCTTCATTTATCACATGTACACTCAAGCACAGCAAAATTCCTCCTCTGCATTTAACCCCTCTGAAGCAGTGAACACACATATGCACACACATACATACCCAGAGCAGTGGGCAGCTATGCTACAGCTCCAGGGGAGCAGTTGGGGGTTAGGTGCCTTGCTCAAAGGCACTTCAGCCATGATATACTGTAGAGGGAGGGGAAAGTGCTGTCCATTCACTCCACTCCCCTCACTTCCAGGAATCAAACCAGCAACCCTTTGGGCCCAAGGTTGCTTCTCTAATCTTCAGACCATGGCTGCCCCCATGGTAGTGCTCACCACTACCATCATCTCATCTCATCTCATTATCTGTAGCCGCTTTATCCTGTTCTACAGGGTCGCAGGCAAGCTGGAGCCTATCCCAGCTGACTACGGGCGAAAGGCGGGGTACACCCTGGACAAGTCGCCAGGTCATCACAGGGCCGACACATAGACACAGACAACCATTCACACTCACATTCACACCTACGGTCAATTTAGTGTCACCAGTTAACCTAACCTGCATGTCTTTGGACTGTGGGGGAAACCGGAGCACCTGGAGGAAACCCACGCGGACACGGGGAGAACATGCAAACTCCGCACAGAAAGGCCCTCGACGGCCACGGGGCTCGAACCCGGACCTTCTTGCTGTGAGGCGACAGCGCTAACCACTACACCATCATGCCGCCCATTAAGATTATTACGATGCTGTGGGGGAAACCGGAGCACCCAGAGGAAACCCACGCGGACACGGGGAGAACATGCAAACCCCGCACAGAAAGGCCCTCGCCGGCCACGGGGCTCGAACCCGGACCTTCTTGCTGTGAGGCGACAGCGCTAACCACTACACCACCGTGCCGCCCCACTACCATCATCAAAACACAATTTGAGGGAATATCCTGAGGAAGAATGGTGTTCATCCCACCAGTAAGGTTCCAGAGGTGTGTAGAATCGGTGCTGAGGTACACTTTAGAACTGTACTGGCAGCTCATGCTGGGCCAAGACTTTACTACAGCACTTCATTTTGGTGATTACTTAAATTTGTCATCTGTTTTATACTTACAATGTCCACTGAACTGCATCAGAAATATGTCACTTAGAACACACAGACACACACGCACATACACACAAGCTGTCCATGCATCTGCTCTTACCATCAAACCCTGTTCTATCTCCTCGTAGAGAGTCCCGAGTCTCTCTTCTCTGTTCTCCAGTGCTGTGCTGGCAAACAACAGTTTCTTCATCCACTCATCAAACATGTCCTCATCCAAATCCTTATAGGCCAGAGCTAACGTCCTCAAACCCTCACCAGCAAACTCCTTCAACAAAGATGAATTTAAGGGCCAGATTAATTGAGTAAAATAACAGGAATCTTACAATCAAACCAAAAAATATTTATCCCATTTAAAGATTAGCCAGATTTATTTGATAGGGATTTGCTGTGCTAAGTGTCTAGGAGTACATCAATGTACAACATTTGCATATTTCATTTCCTGGTTTTATGGCTCTGTAAGGCATAATTGTCAACCATTCTCTGCTACCGCACCATCAAATATAGATTCTACTCTGTAGTGAATGGAGTCTAATTGCTCTTTGAGAAACCGCAGACAGATGATGTAGTGACAGTCTGTGGTAAAAGACACCACAGTTTTAAAGCACGTCTGAAATCGTTTCTTTACTTAAGCACTTTTAAGAAATCTGAGAGAGTTTACAGTAAGGTGCTGATTTGAGATAAAACCAGAACAAAGCATTGTAAATTCACTTAATGAACATTTCATAAGGTTTAGTTAGATAGTGTTCAGTAGGTAAAGTTGAAAAAGCCACTAGAATGAACTCACATTAAGGTGTTCTGAGGTAGTGTACATAAGGTCTTCATTGGATGGGTCTAGCCTGTCAAAAATGATTGTGTCAGCTCCTTTAGAGTAAAGCTTCAGTTGCCCCTTTGGATTTCTCACTGTATGAAAGAAAGGACTGACCATCTTATTGTGTTCACATAATAAGATGTAGTCAATACTACAAAGTAACACATAAAACATTAAAGTAACACAACATATGTCAAGCAAAATATAAAACAAGACTAGACAAGATTTTTTTTTCTTTTTGGTGGACCACAGTCTGCTGATTTGACATTAGAGAAGTCAGCCGCATCACCATCGTAAGTACTGATGCACTGATTTGAAAATTGCTGCTTGACCCCAATATCTAATATTTTATAAAATATACAGTGGTACTTGAAAGTTTGTGAACCCTTTAGAATTTTCTATATTTCTGCATAAATATGACCTAAAACATCATCAGATTTTCACACAAGTCCTAAAAGTAGATAAAGAGAACCCAGTTAAACAAATGAGACAAAAATATTATACTTGGTCATTTATTTATTGAGGAAAATGATCCAATATTACATATCTGTGAGTGGCAAAAGTAAGTGAACCTTTGCTTTCAGTATCTGGTGTGACCCCCTTGTGCAGCAATAACTGCAACTAAACGTTTGCGGTAACTGTTGATCAGTCCTGCACACCGGCTTGGAGGAATTTTAGCCCATTCCTCCGTACAGAACAGCTTCAACTCTGGGATGTTGGTGGGTTTCCTCACATGAACTGCTCGCTTCAGGTCCTTCCACAACATTTCGATTGGATTAAGGTCAGGACTTTGACTTGGCCATTCCAAAACATTAACTTTATTCTTCTTTAACCATTCTTTGGTAGAACGACTTGTGTGCTTAGGGTCGTTGTCTTGCTGCATGATCCACCTTCTCTTGAGATTCAGTTCATGGACAGATGTCCTGACATTTTCCTTTAGAATTCGCTAGTATAATTCAGAATTCATTGTTCGATCAATATTGGCAAGCCGTCCTGGCCCAGATGCAGCAAAACGGGCCCAAACCATGATACTACCACCACCATGTTTCACAGACAGGATAAGGTTCTTATGCTGGAATGCAGTGTTTTCCTTTCTCCAAACATAACGCTTCTCATTTAAACCAAAAAGTTCTATTTTGGTCTCATCCGTCCACAAAACATTTTTCCAACAGCCTTCTGGCTTGTCCACGTGATCTTTAGCAAACTGCAGACGAGCAGCAATGTTCTTTTTGGACAGCAGTGGCTTTCTCCTTGCAACCCTGCCATGCACACCATTGTTGTTCAGTGTTCTCCTGATGGTGGACTCATGAACATTAACATTAGCCAATGTGAGAGAGGCCTTCAGTTGCTTAGAAGTTACTCTGGGGTTCTTTGTGACCTCGCCGACTATTACACATCTTACTCTTGGAGTGATCTTTGTTGGTCGACCACTCCTGGGGAGGGTAACAATGGTCTTGAATTTCCTCCATTTGTACACAATCTGTCTGACTGTGGATTGGTGGAGTCCAAACCCTTTAGAGATGGTTTTGTAACCTTTTCCAGCCTGATGAGCATCAACAACGCTTTTTCTGAGGTCCTCAGAAATCTCCTTTGTTCATGCCATGATACACTTCCACAAACATGTGTTGTGAAGATCAGACTTTGATAGATCCCTGTTCTTTAAATAAAACAGGATGCCCACTCACACCTGATTGTCATCCCATTGACTGAAAACATCTCATCTCATCATCATCTCTAGCCGCTTTATCCTGTTCTACAGGGTCGCAGGCAAGCTGGAGCCTATCCCAGCTGACTACGGGCGAAAGGCGGGGTACACCCTGGACAAGTCGCCAGGTCATCACAGGGCTGACACATAGACACAGACAACCATTCACACTCACATTCACACCTACGGTCAATTTAGAGTCACCAGTTAACCTAACCTGCATGTCTTTGGACTGTGGGGGAAACCGGAGCACCCGGAGGAAACCCACGCGGACACGGGGAGAACATGCAAACTCCACACAGAAAGGCCCTCGCTGGCCACGGGGCTCGAACCCGGACCTTCTTGCTGTGAGGCGACAGCGCTAACCACTACACCACCGTGCCGCCTGACTGAAAACACCTGACTCTAGTCTGGTTAACACCAGACCATATCACAAGTGAAATATGGTCTGGAATCTGCCTATTGAATTTCTCGTAGGGGAGGTGTGGTTTACGATTGTCAACGGCCGTTTATTGGACGTTGCGAATGTCTATCATTTGGCGTATACGTAGCCCATGGCCAATCATGGCAGTTGTACCTGGTGACGTAGTTAGAGCGACGAAGAGGCGAAGAAGAGAAGGAAAGAGAAAGCAAAACAAAAATAGGAAAACAATGGCACCGAACGATTACTGCCGTTTGTGCAAGACAAAGCTTGATCGAAAGTTTGGTTCATATCGCTCGCCGCCATGTTAAATGTGATCCGTAAACAGTCCCAAATAAACTACAAGCTTCCGTTTGTCGAGTAGTACGCGTCACCGTCTTTCCACCCCTCCCCACTCTCTGATTGGCTCCCTAACTCAGGCGAGCCTTTAGACTATAGTTTCCATGCTGTCTTTTCAGATCGGAACGATTGTGCAAAGCAGCCTGGGATTTCCCAGGCTAACCTGACTCTAATTTCACCTTCAAATTAACTGCTAATCCTAGAGGTTCACATACTTTTGCACAAGGGGGTCACACCAGATACTGAAAGCAAAGGTTCACTTACTTTTGCCACTCACAGATATGTAATATTGGATCATTTTCCTCAATAAACAAATGACCAAATATAATATTTTTGTCTCATTTGTTTCACTGGGTTCTCTTAATCTACTTTTAGGACTTGTGTGAAAATCTGATGATGTTTTAGGTCATATTTATGCAGAAATAGAAAATTCTAAAGGGTGCACAAACTTTCAAGCACCACTGTAATTAGATGGGTCCGATTCCATACATTTTTTGGCTAAATATGGTATGGTTGCATTATGTTTATTGCATTCTCTTACATTCCTTTGACTGAACATGCATTTCTGACATGTAGAAACAAAGTTCCACATATATGTAAATGGTTATTCTTTTGGATCTGGCATGCAACGTCTGGATTACAAATAAAAATGGATACAAAAGACACTCATTATGTTCGTATTCTGTAGTTTTCTCAGTCACACATTAAGCCCAAAAGAGGGCTCTTGTTTAAAACTTGAAAATGGCATAGTGAAAATTTAAATGAAGTAATTATCTTCAGTAACTGCTTTATGCTGCTCAGGGCTGAAGTGGACACAAAGCAGTAATATACCATTCATATATACTGTACATTACAAGCAAGTTTTTGGGAGGTGGGAGAAAACCCAGAGAGAGAGGAAAAAGAAGAAAAAAGATAATGGTGAAAACATGCAAAACTCAGTAAGAACCCAAGATCAGACCTAAAATGTGAGAGCCAGAAGGCTGATGCGTCACAGCTGAGTCTTTTGTGTTCCCACGCCTTATGTGTGTCCTAATCTCCTCAAATTATGAATATTTTTGTCTTTGTTGGTAAACTGCTGTTCCATGTTTTTGGTGTATTGATGTCAGGAATGCATTTCCATGCATGCATTTCAACAATGTGATTCAGTCGGTCAGTCAGTCAGTCCAGGAACAAAATACCTGAACATCTTTAATTAGTATAAATACAGAGGTGATTATAGGAAATCGCATGAGCTGACTGGTCGAGAAATTCTGACTATTTCTTGATAATCACCTCGAGTGACTCGGCAAAATGCCAGCCAATCGCTTTGTCACCGTAAGTGAGGAAGAATTATAAATTATGAAAGAAAATGCTGTTCCTAAAAGCACTAAAGATGCTACGAAGTTTGGTCTAAAACTAACAAAGATAAGGTGGAATTGTGATTTATTTTATCGATTGCCAAACAAAGTATTTTATATAACTCGCATAGATAAGTGACACAAGTCTGTACGCATTACATTTGAAGTTTGAAATAAAAACATTTTTTATATGATTTTTTAAAAACTAATCACCTGTGTATTTATACTAAAACAATTATCCGCCTCAGGCTCAGTAAATATCAGTAAATAATAACCTCGACTTTGTCTCAGTTATTATTCACTGATATTCATTTTGCCTTCGGCGAATGATTGTTAATTAATAAGAATGCTACTGGGTACAAATGAAACAGGACTCACCAATAACACTCATTCTCTTCCGGACATTGTTGAAATCCAGTATAGCCAGAAGCTGGTAGGTGACAGGTTGGCCCATCTCATACAGGGTAATGGTCTCTGGTGTTCTGGCTCGAAATACAAAGCCAAAATTGCGAGCGGCAGTAACCAAGGCTCCTTCGTCTGGTGATTGAGCCTGATACACTAGCTCCCCTGGGATAGATTTCAAAAGATACAAAAAGGCTTTACGTCTCCTTCGGCAAGTTTTAAAATATAGACTACGAGAATACTTTTATGTTAGCAGCCAGTTACTGAAGAGTTTACCTTCACTCCTCTCTTCAGGCATGACTGTATGGCACAGAGCTAGCAACCTGAAAAATTCTTGCACCAATGGCTCTTCCAGTTTAATGGCCTCCACCAGGCTGCTATCATAGAAACGAAACTTCCGGTCCATTAAGGGGTTGAAAGAGAAATCCACACATGGTGTTTTCTAAACAGTGATAGTAACAATGTGGGGTAACTCAGTATCCCTTCACTGGTTCACTGCCTTAAACTGTGTCATAGATTTTGATCAGACATTATATTACATTGTAAATTGTACCTCTGTGATATCCACTTTGTGTCCAAACTCATCATATACATCACCTACATATGGATAAATTCCAGTTAACAAAGAAAAGCATGATTGTTTAAAAGAGGGCAAATTATTTGTGTAAGAGTGGACCATGAAATCTGAAAGCATATTCACCATATGTGTTGCCATTGATGGAGCATTTATTGAAGACCATAATGTTCTGAGTGAGGGTCCCTGTTTTATCTGAGAAGATGAACTCCACTTGGCCCAGCTCCTCGTTCAGAGTGGTGGTTCTTGTTTCAGCCGGCGTGTCCTTAGGACTGTAGTACATTTTGCGGTCCCAGTTTATGAAATAACTGTGGCCTAGGCGCAGTACCTCAACACTGAAGACAGTAAAAGTACCCGGTTGCAATTAAAATGACAATTTTATGAATGTATGATCACTGGCCAGTGTGGCCACTTTAACAGAAACACATCTACCCCTGCTCATTTACCCCTGCTCAATTATTCAATCAGCAAATCATGTGACAGCGGCACAATGCATAAAATCCATCCATCCATCCATCCATCCATTATCTGTAACCGCTTATCCTGTGCAGGGTCGCAGGCAAGCTGGAGCCTATCCCAGCTGACTATGGGCGAAAGGCGGGGTACACCCTGGACAAGTCGCCAGATCATTGCAGGGCTGACACAGAGACAAACAACCATTCACACTCACATTCACACCTACGGTCAATTTAGAGCCACCAATTAGCCTAACCTGCATGTCTTTGGACTGTGGGGGAAACCAGAGCACCCGGAGGAAACCCACGCAGACACGGGGAGAACATGCAAACTCCACACAGAAAGGCCCCCGTCAGCCACTGGGCTCGAACCCAGAACCTTCTTGCTGTGAGGCGACAGTGCTAACCACTACACCACCGCGCCGCCCCCATGCATAAAATCATGCAGCTAATTACACATACCAGTCATATCAAACATGGACAGTTGGAAATTGGAAAAATGTCATCTGGTCTTTTTCTAGTCTTCAACTATCCAGTCTTGGTGATCCTGTGCCCACTGTAGCTTCAGATTTCTGTTCTTGGCTGAAAGGAGTGCAACCTCATGTAGTCTTCTGCTGTTGTAACCCATCCCCTTCGAGGATTTATATGTTGTGCATTCTGAAATGCTTTTCTGCTCTTCACATTTGTAAAAAGTGGTTATTTGGGTTACTGTAGCCTTCCTGTCAGCTCAAATCAGCCTGGCCATTCTCCACTGACGTCTCTTATCGAGGCATTTCTCCCCACAGAGCTGCCATTTACTTGTTTTTTAACTTACTGACTGAATATTTTGTATTTCACATCCATTCATGTAAACTCTATATAGATTGTTGTGTAGTAAAATTCCCAGGAGATCAGTAATTTCCTCAATACTCAAGCCATCCTGTCTGGCACCAATGTCCCTGCCATGATCTAAGTCACTGAGATCACATTTTTCTCAATTCTGATGTTTGATGTGAACATTAACTGAAGGTCTTCACCTGTGTATACCTGATTTAGTGCATTGCATTGTCACCACATGATTGACTGAATTAGACAAGTGAACGAATGTGCAGGTGTGGTCAGTGACAGTGAGTGTATTTGTGGTGATTTCAGGAGGTATTATAATGTCATTCCAGCAATTCTAAGTGACTAGTGGGATGTGCTAAGTGATCAAATTCATCTCACAGGACTTTGATAGGTGAGAAGTCAGGTGACCTGGGCAGGCCAGATCCTTTCCCACAGCAAATCTTAATAAAATGTCAATGAATATGCTGTGTCTTAAGGCTGCAAAACTGGCTTTACATACTCAGAGCTATTAAAATAGGTACAGTACTGTGAACAAAACATCTATGACTGTTCTAGGGTATGTAATCAGCAACTAAGTATTCCAACTTAGACTTCCAGTCTTCTGTAACCAATCATAAAACTTCTCTATAAGGAAGTGTTTCTCCCTGCCTGTCAATGATTTTGTGCATGCACAGACAGCTAGACAAAGGTGGATTAAACAGACAGGAAGAAAAGTGCTAGCGTGACGTAGAGATAAGTCTAGGATTGTGGTGGAGTTACTGATTTATCTTTAGGACACAGTGACCGAGACAGCTGATGCTTGACCAAAAGTTTTAGATCTGCCATTGCTGGAAATGGAAACACTATCAAAGCGCATGAGAAAATAAAGAGTACAGCAGAATACAAAGTGTCCAGAAAGAAATGAGGTGGACCTCCCAGATTTAAAAGACTTGAAATTGATATTCATCTTGCCTTACTGCATGGGAAGTCTTTATTTAGTTTGGCAGGTTCTAGTGTCATTTTTTTAATTCTCCAAAAATCTTGGAGGATACTGTACCACTAGAGGAAACATACAGTAGATGCTGCATCCCAGAAGTGAAAACTGCTGCTCTAAAACACAACAAAGCCACTTTACTGTAAGCATTCCTTATGTACATTTTGGCAAATGCTTTGATCCAAGGAAACTTACTGAGCTGAACAGATGAAGGCTAAAAGTCCACAATCAGAGTGCAATAGAAGGATTTGAACCCACCACCTTTGTATCAGTAGCCAAGAGCTTTCAGTTCCTGAAATACCATCACCACTTACCTAACATAAAGCGAGATGGGAACAACAGTGTTGAGGATGATGATGTAAGACCAGAAAGTGAGGAATCCGGATAAGACAGCACTGCTTAGTAGTTCATCCCAAAGCAGATATGCCCAGAAGTTTTTCCCAACTTTTTGCTCCCAGATGGTGTTCCCGATAGCCAGAATGATCCCCATGCATATCAGGAATCCAAAGATCTGCAAACCAAAGAAATATATTCGCAGATTCATCCATCCATCCATCCATTATCTGTAGCAGCTTATCCTGTGCAGGGTCGTGGGCAAGCTGGAGCCTATCCCAGCTGACTATGGGTGAGAGGCGGGGTACACCCTGGACAAGTTGCCAGGTCATCGCAGGGCCGACACATAGAGACAAACAACCATTCACACCTACGGTCAATTTAGAGCCACCAATTAGCCTAACCTGCATGCCTTTGGACTGTGGGGGAAACCAGAGCGCCCAGAGGAAACCCACGCAGACACGGGGAGAACATGCAAACTCCACACAGAAAGGCCCCTGTCAGCCACTGGGCTTGAACCCAGAACCTTTTTGCTGTGAGGCGACAGTGCTAACCACTAAACCACCATGCTGCCATATTCGCAGATTCTTTTCTGATAAAAACTTTCAGCTTGTACAAGCAGACATAAAATGATCTCATGTCTAGCACGATGAGTAATTCAGTTGCAACATGCAGACTGAACCCAGCATGTAAAGTACTCACCCACAGTACTAAAGTGTTCATCAACTTGTCAATGCTGGTCCTTTTGAATTTCGTCCTCCCACTGTTCTGCATCAGCTTGGTTTGGAGCCCTTATGATTAAACACACACACACACACACACACACACACACACACACACACACACACACACAATTGTGCATCAAAAATAACCATGAGGAATTAAAAGGACCATGCTTACTCTATAAGGCACATGCCAACAAACATTTTTAATCATTAAAAATGAATAAATAAATCTAAATACAGTGCAGTTAGATTAGAGTAGGTCTTGTTATTGTGCAGACAGCAGTGAAAATCAATCTTAAAACTCAAAAAGTTCAATAACAGAAGAGACAGGGTAAGAGGTAACAGCATATGGGGTGGTGTGTGCAATACTGCAATATGTGCACTATGAGTAAGTACTAATCCCATTTCCAGGAAAGTTGGGATTATATTACATTACAGGCATTTATCAGATTGGTGATATTTACAGGGATATTTTCCAAAATGCAATGAAAACAAAAATCACTGATTTGTTAATTCATGTGAATCTTTATTTAACTGACAAAAGTACAAAGAAAAGATTTTCAATAGTTTTACTGACTAACTGAATTGTATTTTGTAAATATAAACTAAGTTAGAATTTGATGCCTACAATACACTCAAAAAAAAAAAAAAGTTGGGACAGAGGCAAAATAAAACTGAGTTACTGAGTTACTGTAGCCTTCCTGTCAGCTTGAATAAGTCTGGCCATTCTCCAGTGACCTCTCTTATCAAGGCATTTCTCCCCACAGAGCTGCCATTTACTTTTTTTCCCTTCCTTCCTTCCTTACTTACTTACTCACTCACCCATTCACTCACTGAAAATTTTGTTTTTCGCATCCATTCATGTAAACTCTATATATATTGTTATGTATTCAAGGATATTCAAGTACCACCATTTTAAAAGATTCCACAATCAGCAGGTTAATTAGTTACATGATTGGATATACAACCCCGATTCCAAAAAAGTTGGGACAAAGTACAAATTGGAAGTAAAAACGGAATGCAGTGATGTGGAAGTTTCAAAATTCCATATTTTATTCAGAATAGAACATAGATGACATATCAAATGTTTAAACTGAGAAAATGTATCATTTAAAGAGAAAAATTAGGTGATTTTAAATTTCATGACAACAACACATCTCAAAAAAGTTGTGACAAGGCCATGTTTACCACTGTGAGACATCCCCTTTTCTCTTTACAGCAGTCTGTAAACGTCTGGGGACTGAGGAGACAAGTTGCTCAAGTTTAGGGATAGGAATGTTAACCCATTCTTGTCTAATGTAGGATTCTAGTTGCTCAACTGTCTTAGGTCTTTTTTGTCGTATCTTCCGTTTTATGATGCGCCAAATGTTTTCTATGGGTGAAAGATCTGGACTGCAGGCTGGCCAGTTCAGTACCCGGACCCTTCTTCTATGCAGCCATGATGCTGTAATTGATGCAGTATGTGGTTTGGCATTGTCATGTTGGAAAATGCAAGGTCTTCCCTGAAAGAGACGTCGTCTGGATGGGAGCATATGTTGCTTTAGAACCTGGATATACCTTTCAGCATTGATGGTGCCTTTCTAGATGTGTAAGCTGCCCATGCCACACACACTAATGCAACCCCATACCATCAGAGATGCAGGCTTCTGAAGTGAGCGCTGATAACAACTTGGGTCGTCCTTCTCCTCTTTAGTCCGAATGACACGGCGTCCCTGATTTCCATAAAGAACTTCAAATTTTGATTCGTCTGACCACAGAACAGTTTTCCACTTTGCCACAGTCCATTTTAAATGAGCCTTGGCCCAGAGAAGACGTCTGCGCTTCTGGATCATGTTTAGATACAGCTTCTTCTTTGAACTATAGAGTTTTAGCTGGCAACGGCGGATGGCATGGTGAATTGTGTTCACAGATAATGTTCTCTGGAAATATTCCTGAGCCCATTTTGTGATTTCCAATACAGAAGCACGCCTGTATGTGATGCAGTGCCGTCTAAGGGCCCAAAGATCATGGGCACCCAGTATGGTTTTCCAGCCTTGACCCTTACGCACAGAGATTCTTCCAGATTCTCTGAATCTTTTGATGATATTATGCACTGTAGATGATGATATGTTCAAACTCTTTGCAATTTTACACTGTCGAACTCCTTTCTGATATTGCTCCACTATTCGTCAGCGCAGAATTAGGGGGATTGGTGATCCTCTTCCCATCTTTACTTCTGAGAGCCGCTGCCACTCCAAGATGCTCTTTTTATACCCAGTCATGTTAATGACCTAATGTCCCAACTTTTTTGGAATCGGGGTTGTAGAAGGAGCCAAAGGCTCAGTCTTTGCAAGCAAGGATGGGTCATGGCTCACTCCTTTCGTACCAAAATTCATGAGAGGATTGTTAGTCAATTCAAAAAGAACATTTCTCAATGCAAGATTTTAGGTCTTTCAAAATCTACACTACATAATATTGTGAAAAGATTCAGGGAATTCAGAAACATCTCGGTGTGTAAAGAGCAAGGTCAGAAACCACTGTTGAATGACCGTGACCTTCAAGCCCTCAGGCGGTACTGCCTGAGAAACCATCATGCTAATGTGACAAGTATAGCCACATGGGCTTGGGAGAACTTCGGAAAACCGTTGTCACTTAATAGAGTCCACCACTGCATCCAGAAATGCAACCTGAAACTGTATTGCGCAAAGAGGAAGCCATTCATCAGTACTATACAGAAACACAGCTGATTTCTCTGGGCCCAAACTCATCTCAGATGGACCGAAAAACAGTGGAAACGTATACTGTGGTTAGATGAACCCACATTTCAGCTTGTTTTCAGCAAAACCGGACATCAAGTTCTCAGTGCTAAAGGTGAACTTGACCATCCAGTTCATTATCAGAGAAAGGTGCAAAAGCCAGCATCTGTGATGGTATGGGTGCATCAGTGCCCACGGCATGGGTGAATTGCATATGTGTGAAGGTACCATTGATTGGGGCATAAATTGGGAATTTAGAGAGATATATCCATCAAAGCAATGTCTCTTCTAGGGAAGTCCATGCTTATTTCAGCAGGACAATGCCAGGCCTCATTCTGCACAGGCTACAACAGCGTGGCTTCGTAGACACAGAGTGTGTGTGTTTGACTGGCCTGCTGACAGTCCAGACCTGTCTCCTATTGAGAACGTTTGGCGCATCATGAAGAGGAGAATCGGACAACAGCGACCACAGACTGTTGAGCAGCTGAAGTCTTGTATCAAGCAAGAATGGACAAAAATTCCAGTTGCAAAACTGCAACAATTAGTATCCTCAATTCCCATATGATTAAAAAGAAGAAGAAGAAAGGATTAACCTTTATTTGTTACATGCACACTTCAAGCACAGTGAAATTCATCCTCTGCATTTAATCCATCTGAAGCAGTGAACACGCGTGCACACACACCCAAAGCAGTGGGCAGCCACACTAGAGCACCCGGGGAGCAGTCAGGGGTTAGGTACTTTGCTCAAGGGCGCTTCAGCCCAAGGCTGCCCCACGTTAACCTAACTGCATGTCTTTGGACTGTGGGGGAAACCAGAGCACCCGGAGGAAACCCATGCTCTTTTAAAAAGTGTTATTAAAAGGAAAGGTGATGTAATACAATGGTAATGATTCCTCTGTCCCAACTTTTTTGAGTGTGTTGCAGACATCAAATTCTCATCTCATCTCATTATCTCTAGCCGCTTTATCCTGTTCTATATGGTCGCAGGCAAGCTGGAGCCTATCCCAGCTGACTACGGGCGAAAGGCGGGGTACACCCTGGACAAGTCGCCAGGTCATCACAGGGCTGACACATAGACACAGACAACCATTCACACTCACATTCACACCTACGGTCAATTTAGAGTCACCAGTTAACCTAACCTGCATGTCTTTGGACTGTGGGGGAAACCGGAGCACCCGGAGGAAACCCACGCGGACACGGGGAGAACATGCAAACTCCACACAGAAAGGCCCTCGCCGGCCACGGGGCTCGAACCCGGACCTTCTTGCTGTGAGGCGACAGCGCTAACCACTACGCCACTGTGCCGCCCACATCATATTCTTATTTTGTTGATATTTATAAAATACAATTAAGTTGGTCAGTAAAACTATTGAAAATCTTTTCTTTGTACTTTTGTCAGTTAAATAAAGGTTCACGTGAATTAACAAATCACAGACTTTTGTTTTTACTGCATTTTGGAAAATATCTCAACTTTTCTGGAAATGAGGTGAGTAGATCGATTAAGTGTTTCGTGCAGGAGTAGAGATACTTAGGGTAAGTAGGAGGGTAGAGTTAAAGCCATTTAAAAGTACGTTCACAAATAGGAAAATACCAGCAAAGATGACCAGACCAAAGCACCACTCAGTGTTTCTGAGTATACACCCTCGCAGCAACATTTTCTCATTGTCCAGTGGATACTTATTGTCTTTCCAGTACAGAGTCCCAGTGAATCTGTCCAGTTTATTATTAGGAGGTTCACATATAACTTCTCCTGACAGACAGAAACACAAGACAAAATGTTAAATCAGAAAAAATGTCTGGGACTGTATACATACAAACAATATAAATGTACACAATGGTATAACTGTGGTTTTTTAAAGGTCTGATTATGCACCTTGTAGATAGATACATTACATTCACTTTCTTATGTACAGAAGAGAAGCCCTTCAGGATACCACCCATGTGGCAAGCATTTATACCCTGAAAGCTAGTTATACCTTCTTGTACAAGTATTACCAAGGTGTATGCTTGCTAATTTACATGCATATTACATATACACTGACTGGTCACTTTAATAGGAACACGTATACACTTGCTCATTTATGCAGTTATCCAAATATTCAAATCATGTCGCGGCAGCACAATGCATACAGTCATGCAGATACAGGTCAAGAGCTTCAGATAATGTTCACCTCAAGCATCAGAAAGGGGAAGTATGTGGTCTCTGTGACTTTAAAGCAGATACGCAGAACCTTTATTTTTAAATAAATTTCTGAGTGGATAGTATCTCCATCCTTGACTCTTGTATGCTGCATAAATGGGAATTTTTAAAAAATATTTTTTGAGAGTTAAAATCGACAACAAAGTTGGCATTTGAGCTGCCCCGCTGAGCCAACCAGCCCTGAGTACGTGACGTCACACCAGTAACCGGTTTTAAGGTCGAGGCCTTTGACAGCTACAGACCAAAGTCATATAAATAAACATTTATGGTGAAAGCAAGAAATCCCGTTACTGACTTGCTCAACTAAGACTGATTTGACTTCATTGACTGTGGGTTGACTTTCATTAAAACAGGATAGGTGTTATAACTTATGCAACATACATGTACATGCATGCATTTTCACTGATAAAACATGAAAGGCTAATTAAATAATCAGATGACTGAGACAATCACATTCTGAAGCAAATTAAATAATCTTATACCGGTAACTTCAATACGCGATACAAGTTACATGTATTAATCTAAATGCAGGTAAGCAACGTGTTTTTGTTGTTTTATATCCAAATGAGAGTCGGAGTTTACCCGTCTGTGTTCTCGCTTCTTGAAGGCCGACCTTGTGGCCGATTGTTTTGAAACAATCTGACTTTCAGTTGGTCGTTCAGTTCTCCGTTCATTCACTTCTTCCGTGTAAGGGCGAGATGGCAGCAATATCCAGTTTAGAAATCAGATAGCTGCTACACTCATTCTCTATTTTGTCTATATGGAGTACTCTGCCATTACTGCTCGGCTCAGGCAATTACTAAAACCTGGGATGGAACGGGACGTCACCAGTTTTAGCAACAACCGCAGGGAAGTCACTGCCCGAGCGATATGTCACGTCCTGTTCCATCCCGGGTTTTACCAACAACCCTCGGCT
The DNA here is from genome assembly GCF_027579695.1 of Neoarius graeffei. Lineage (NCBI taxonomy): Eukaryota > Metazoa > Chordata > Actinopteri > Siluriformes > Ariidae > Neoarius > Neoarius graeffei. The sequence continues at coordinate 69,715,750 of NC_083570.1, forward strand.
CACTCCGGGAGGACTGGTGCAACTGAATTTCCTTGTTTTTAAAATAAATAAATAAATAAATAAATACTTTCCTTTTTGTTTTCTTTTCCTTTAATTGTTAGTACGGTACTGCACCTTCTTTCAATACGGGCTTATAGCCAATGCTCTTCAACAGATCAGAGGTTTTGTACGAGTCTTCAGTAAAATGTGCAGAGCAGAGGAGAGATCACTTCATAGCCGCCCAATGGGCCCGTGAACTTCTGCAAAATCTTTGCGGTTTGAACATTCTTGGGCCATGAATGCAACATAAATCCACCTTCTGTTGTGTTGCTGCACCGGCCAGCAACACATATATACGTGGCATGGCGATAAATTAGCTCAAAATGGAGGATCGGAGTTGCAGTCAGCTCTGTGTTTTAGTATAGCAGAAATGGCGATGAGATTGATAGACTTCCTGCTGTGACGTTACAGACGTCAAGGTCATTCACTCAGACCGCTACCTATATAAATCACTTTAATCGTAAAAATGACTATATTAGATTTATTGTTAACGCTTAAAACTATTCCTGTGCCATTCTTGAGGTCTCAAGGCATTTATAAATGAAAGTGAGGCCATGGCTCTGCATATATGCTTTAACCATAGCATGCTGGTACCTGATGGGCTGGTTTGAGTATTTCAGAAACTGCTGATCATCTGGGATTTTTACACACAACAGTGCATTACTGCATGAATGTGCAGTTGTACAGATGGTCCTAATAAAGTGTACAGTAAGTGGATAAACACATGCATATAGCTAGCTAAGCAAGCACAACTTAAGAAGTTTCAGGGGTCTACAGTACTTTTCAGTGCCATGCAGATGTCTATCAAATTCAAAAGTTCACTGAAGAAATGTACTGATATGGCACCTCCACACTAGTTCATGCATACAGTTAACAGTAGGCATACACTAAATCTAATCAATGTGAGAGAGGATAGATGTTTTGTGTAAGCTCATCTTGAGAGTACATCTGTAATGATAGTGCACTACTCGTGTTCTGAAATACCATCGAACTCTGCAAGCTTGGCAACGTCTGCTCCAAGGTCTGAGGTTACAGTCAAAGCTTGGCGCACCTTCAAGTTTGTCTCCCTGTTGAAACCAAAATCCATAGAGCGAGCAGCTTCTTTACACAGATGATGGGGGTATAATAACTATAAAACAGAAGCTGGAAGACATTTGACACTAAAACCTTCAACAATGATTAATGTACTTTGCTGGCATGCGCTTACCCATCTAACTCTGCTGTCTCAATATAGCACAGCCCGTAAGGCTCACTGCTGGAGAGCAGGAGCAGATCAGCCTATCGATCCCACAAAAAAAAAAAACACAGAAAAGAGTACATAAATCCATCAAGCACTCCAGTAAGGCTTCCACAGTGCACTGCTTATGACACTCATATGAAACACGTTAGTGGCCCATTTGCAATGCTATAGTAATATCTCAGTTGAGAGATGATTCCATTTATATTTGACATGAATATAACATAACAAAAGGTATTCGTTTCAAATCCATTGAATTTTCTTTTTTTAGTACATTTCCAAAAGACAGACACTTACAGCAACAAATTGGTTGTTCTCAAGTTTTATAATGTCTCCAACTCTAACATTCATCCATTTCTCATTTTGTAGCCTGGAGAATAAAAAAGACAACACATTTCCTCTATCTATGACTCATCACACTTTTTGGTTTTTTATGTACCTTAGTCGATAACATGATGAAGAGCATTAAAATAAGATCACTCACATTCCCTTGATGAGTACCTGAGACTGGCGTGTGTTGACTTGTTGATCACTTTTATGGCGGAACTGGAACACACCAGGCAAAAATTATAACTTAAGGCAGATAAAGGAGCTAAAAGTGAAAAATGACTTGTAATGAAAATGTCATAAAACTATGGAATTTCTCCCAGGCACACACAAGTGAAATAGAAGTGTACTACAAAATGTTTTGTAAAGAAATTCGTTAAGAAGGATTTATTTCTTTTTAAATCTGCAATAAATTATAGGTTAAATGAAAGTTTACATGATAAGTTTTAAAACAAAAGTGAAGTCTGTAAATGGGGGGAGCCTTCCTAGTGTGATCAGGGAAATAAAATTATAAAATAAATATGGTACATACAATATAATGTATTATTATACATACAGGACACTTTATCGAATAAAATGGAATAAAAACATGCATTCTATTCCCTTCTAGCGGGTTCCATTCATTTAGTTTGATAGCATGTTGTTAGCATATCGCTGATCCTATGTGTATTATATCACTCTACCCAGTGGAGAATAACTGCTGAATATGGTTTATGATATTGCATGGTTGTCAAGACAACATGACGTCACACATCGGAGAAGTAAAACTTCCGTGCTAGCGAGCGACTGGGACAATTTGTAAACAAACATGGCCGTCAGGTTTGCTTCGTTAAATACGGAAGATTTTGAGAGAATTTTGAAAGAGAAAGATGCATTGAACACCCAAAAGGAATGTCTATGTATAATAATAATAATAATAATAATAATGATGATGATGGCTGGCTTTTTTCCATGGTATATCAGATATATTCCATTCAGCTAGTATGATATTGATCTCGTCTTCAACTGGTTCAATATCATGCTAGCTGAATGGAATATATATGATATACCACGAAAAAAAAAGCCAGCCAATATTATTTAAATGCTGTGGAGAACACTGCAGTTTATCACATGCCCAGCAAAGTATGACTAACATTCTTTCATTTATCTTCAGTCACCATCAGCAGTGGATCTGGAGCCTATCCCAGGAACACTGAGCATGAGGTTGGAATATATGGGAAGTCAGTCCGTCACACGCACCATTCACACACACACACACACACACACACACACACACACACACACACACACACACACACACACACACAAATTCAGGCAATTTAACTTAGGTGGGGTTTACATTAGACCGTATCAGCGGATCATCAGATTAACGTTTTTAAAACGATTAGTGTGCACACAGCAACACCAATACACGATTCGCGTGCACACAGCAACACCAATACACGGATACGCTCGGCTCCGCAGGCATCCTGCGCTCCAAATCATTCCGCCCTGAACAGCGAGTGCCCTCTGGAGGGTGCGCACTCTGGCCCTGCGCAGCTCACAGAGCGCGCGAGTGAAGTGCACAAGCTGTGATTCGGGACTGAGCCGCTGTGTGTGTGATCCCAGCGCATATCACTTACCACTTGCAAGTGGAAGGATGGCAAGCCTAAAAACAATCATAACTACACAATGGGCAGTATTTGCATCAGTATTTGCAGTATTTTCATACTTTTATACTCTTTAATGAAACGTGATACAAGGCGGAAGTCCGCGCCGTTTTTCAGCAGTCGCGTCACATGACCAACGCCAGCGAATCAGGAAGGTGGATGTCACAGTGACATTGTCCAATGACGACGCCAGCTAGAGCTCAGCACAGCATATCTGCATATTCTCAATGTTTACACAGCACCGGACCAGACACGATCTAGATTGAATACATGGACCCTGGCGGATTCCCGTTTCCCGGCGTTTCCAGGCGTTTTAATGTAAACGGACAGTGCATCCGCGAAGAAAACGAGACAGATACGGTCTAATGTAAACTTGGCCTTAATCAGATCTCCAATTCAGCCTGTTTTGGATGGTTGGAGGAAACCCAGAGGAACATGGGGAGAACATGCAATGTTAACACAGAGATTAACCCCAAGCTCAGAACCAAACTGAGGACCCTGGAGCTGTGAAGCAGCAATGCTACCTATGGTGTCACAAAGCTGCTTACGATTGATGTGAAATGGGATTCTAATTTAATCCAATGCTAATTAAATCATTCGCATTTTCCTAATTTTTTTCACTCTATCCAACCAAATCTTTTCATACAGAGTAAACGTGTTCAGATAAGCAATTAATGAAAAGGCAATTAATGAAATGATAAAAATCAGCATGTCAGCACACAAAACAGATGCTCACATAGTCATCAGTAGCATCTTTTACAGCGGTGATAGTCAGTACCAACACCAAAGGCACAATAGTGGTGAACCAGGACAGAGAGGAGATCTCCGGGATTAGCTATGAACACAGAATCAAACAAAAGCGTTCATTAAGCAAGAGCTTAGTAATTATCTAATGAATTGAATGAAACAATTTAAAACAGATAAAACTGGGTCTCTCAGGACCAGGGTTGAGGATAACTGCTTTAATTGTAATCACAACTTGGTTTAAAATGTAAAAATGTTCAAAACAAAGAAAACATACCTGTAGAATAAGCAGAACAAAGAAGTATGCATTGGCAAACCGCTGAAACTGCTCGAACAAGTTAATAGGTAGAAAGGTATAGAAGGTATACTTCGCCGTCTTGATGTGATTGTCCTGGAGAAGAACAAAATGTCAGAACGATGTAAAATGTCACTGTTGATATGATACATCATAAGACACAAAAATCACTTTTAATCATGTGCTTAATTATATGTGGCTGTGTCTAAGAATGCTGGAGTATATTTATCTGAATCATTATCACATACAGTATACAATAAAAGTGAACACACACCCTATTCAATATTATTAAAATGTTAGGAAATTACAAATCATTTCAGGTGAATTCAAATTTATTTGTTTTTAAGTCACAAACAGAATGAGTAAGGAGGGGGGAAAAGCACACGCACAGTACTGTGCAAAAGTCTTAGGCACCCTATTTTTTTCATACAAACTTTGTTATAGATTTCTATTTTATGAATTCTACATTATCGAGTCAGTACAAAAACATTTTAGAGTCCAAACGTTTGTTTTCCAGCACAAAATTAAATGTTACAGGAAAAAAAAAGTTTGTATCTGAGCAGCATAGTACATAAGAGACCATTTTTCAGATTAAAAAAGAAAAAATAATGAAGGCTGCTGGGTTTTGGTGCAAAATGAAGAAGCGAGTGTGACAGTCAAAGTGTCCAGAAGAACTGGGGCTGGTTCTGTAAGATGCTCAGTAAAACCTACAGCTCATTTCCTTATAAAACTGCACTCACTGTACCTGAGACTACTATTTTTTTTTTAAGTAAAGGGTCGTCTCACACCAAATATTGACTTTATTTAATTTATTATGACTTAATGCTGTTTATAGTATTTTTTTTAATGTTGAAACATTTAATTTCATTATTTTTTAAACCATTTTTGGTCGACAGCATTTCTTTACATGTGCCTAAGACTTTTGCACAGTACTGTGTGTGTGTATTTTTAAATTGTAATAAAGTGTCCAAACATTAAAAGCAAGTGGAACAAAAGTCAGTACATGGGTCACTAGATTTCAGTTGTTCCTTTGTACCGTATGTCCATCTTTGTTGCAGAGGTGGACAGTAACGAAGTACATTTACTTGAGTACTCTACTTAAGTACACTTTTTGAGTATCTGTACTTTACTTGAGTATTTTTTTTTGGAAACTTGTGACTTTAATTTCACTACATTTGAAAGACAAATATCGTACTTTTCACTCCACTACATTTCTATCAAGGTCCTTGTTATCTGTTACTATGAAGCAGCTTTGAAAGTGGATATTTTTTCTTTTCTTTTCTAAAACGTGATTGTTTTTTCGCAGGTGACACTGAGACAGTCTATCAGTAATCACTAGGGTCACGCCATGTCCATAGACTGGATAAAATCAAGATCAGTGGTTTCTCCACAGCATTATTTGAACACAATCAGTTGATAGCAGAATGGAAGGAGGCGGTTCTTTTGAAGAATGCATGCACCCAGGGCCATATCTCGAACCCATGTTTCAGTTTTCTGAAAGGATTAAAGATTCATTTCATTTTAAATGTTTGCTTTGTCTGCCTAAAACGAATCACATCACGGCCTACAAAAACTCACCATCCAACTTGTGGAAGCATATTGAGGGATGTAAACGTTTTATTCCAAGAGAAATCTTGCAATAAAGTTGTCTGTGCTTTTAGAGCTAGCGATAACATTGCAATAGCTATGCAATCTGGTAGCCCAAGAGCATTAGCTCAAAATTGAGTCCAACCCGGAACAAATTAGTAACAAGCTGAATTTTTCAGAATATGTTCAGAATACCCTTAGGAATAACATACTAAAAGTCCCCGGGAATCCACCTTGTGCTCTCTGAGAAATTCAAGATGGCGTCCAAAATGGCCGCCGATTGGAGATTTTTCAATATCTCAGGGATAAAACATAATATAAATGCAATTAAAATGTTAAATTATATGTTCTCTCATACAAGCAATGCAAATTCACCATTGTCACACTGTTAAAATTAAAATTAACCAAGATTACAAGGTCATTAATGTGGAAATTACATGGAATTTGATGGTTGCCATGATTGACAGATTAGCTTAGTAGGCTACCTACATACATGAACATAATGTAAGACAACAATTAGACATCAATTTCCTTAATATTTAGTGCATCTTTAAGCTTTGATAAAATATTAAAGGGAAATTAAATTTGAGAACTCTATCTTCTAAAACTACGATGGCAAGCTGTTTCAGTACACTTCAACATTCCGGCAACTTTCATGACAAAAAGGTCTGCCTCAATAAAAGCTCTTGCTTATAAACAATGAGTAGACTTAAACACTTCTCAGTGCCTCAGTTGTAATGCTTGGACCTTTGTTGTACCATCAATGAAGTAGGGAATTTATTCAAGCTTGTTTAAGGGTGGAAAAAAATTAATCTTTGAGTTTCTAGCGCCAGTCTTTACTACTAGCAATGCCAGTGTGTTCGGACAAAAAATGACTAAACTCAGCATGACCTTTTAAAAATGACTGAACTCAGCATGACCTTTTAACATGCCATTTTTCATTTTACACCACCAATTTACTTTAATTAATATTAATGAAAATAAGTGCTCCAACCCCTAGTAATTGTGTTTGTTGTTTTGTGAACAGAATAGGATGATACGGAGTGAACGAGTAACCAATGGATCCACACTATACACAAATATACTGTTATAATAATGTGTACATTGTTATTATATAATGTTAATACACAATGTAATTAATACACACATGTTGAAATTTACTCTCCTACCCTACAAAACATATATTCTGACCTTTTAATTGCATTAATATTTTGTTTTGGGCCTGAGATATGGGCAGATCTCCATTTGGTGGCCATTTTGGACGCCATCTTGAATTTCTCAGAGAGCACAAGGGGGATTTCCGGGGACTTTTAGTATGTTATTCCTAAAGGTATTCTGAACATATTCTGAAATTTTCAGCTTGTTACTAATTTGTTCCGGGTATAACCCTATTACTCCTGGGCTATGGTTAGTTAAATTATTTTCTATGGTTTTTCCCACCAAGTTGCCATAGCCTTGTCCACGGCTAACATTTACACATAGTTAGTTAACTTGGACACTGTTAGTTAGCATGTAAAAACGGAGTTATGCTAACATGAATAACGTTAACTTCTCTGAAGTCCTTACAGAAATATGTTTTAGCATAATCTTGCCAAATAAACAGAATGTAGAAATCTGTGTTTATCTGTGTTTAAAGGTGCTTATTCTACAGGTTCTACAGGCTAGTCAGTAAATCCAGTCAGTTGCTTCAGAGGCATTAGGTTTTGTAAGCATTGTGACAATAATACAACAATGCATTGACAGAAAATGTACTTTTAATACTTCAGTATTTTAAAAAGCAAGTACTTCAGTACTTTAACTTAAGTAAAAATTTGACTGGACAACTTTCACTTGTATCGGAGTAACATTTGACCAGTGGGATCTGTACTTTGACTTAAGTAATGAAGTTGGGTAATTTGTCCACCTCTGCTTTGTTGTTTATAACAGCAGCAAGCCTCCTCATTGTGCATGATACCATTGTATCACAAATCTGTGGAGAGATACTCTATTATTCTTCACTGATGATTCTTTACAGCTTTTCTTTGCTGGATTACTATACCCGTACATGCCTCTACTTTCTGCTTTAAGATTCTCAGATGTGTTCTACAGGATTCAGCTCAGGTGGTATACTTGGCCAGGCTTTTATTTTTAAAACTACTGATGTGTTTTTGCAGTGTGTTCAGAATTGTTTCCATGTGAGAACATTTATTTCCGGCTAAGTCTTTACATTTAGTCACATCTATAAAAGGCAGCTCCTCCATGCCTGCTGAACTCATGCAGACCCATAGTAAAACACGTCGTCCCCCATGTTTCGGACTTGGCACTATACAGTCTTGGCCTGGGCTATGCCAAACGTGCAGGACCCCATCTGAACCAAACAAGTTTATCTTAGTTTCATCAGACCAACTAATATGCTGCCAATATTACATAATCAGGCTTCTTTAGATGTTGTTTGGCAAACCATAGGCTTGAAGTTTTGTGCTGATTTGTGATAAATGTTTTTCTTCTTGTGTAATGTAATGTTCAATCCATTGTCTGAGCACTCACTGCGAGGACAATTTCTGAAGATTAGCTTTGTGCTAAGCTGCAGATATTGGTTCTGTTTGGTCTGTTTTTCAGTGTAAGATTAAGTAATTGTGGAATGCAAACTTTCAAAGTCGGTTGCTGCAGCTTTGCTGTGGTTCTTCTAGAATTTCTTAATAACTGTTGCAACAAACTGTGTAATAGCTTATATTTCATAGCTTACCAATATTCTTTATTCCATCTTTGTGAAGTTTTACTATATAGCTTCTAAATTTATCAGACAATTCCTTGTTGTGTGGCAGCATCAGAGATTAAACACAGAAAAAAAGGCTTATATATTTAGCACTGAGCCTTTAATTGGGAATTGCAACATAGGGTGTACTCACGTTTGCTTTCCTGAGTTTGACTATATCTTTTATATAATCGTATAGTATGGAGATATGGAGATGATTGTAAGAACATCTATCCACATACCACTGTGAAGGTTTAAAGCTTTAATTAGCCATACTGCTTTTTATAAGACAGATCTTAAACATCAGATAGAAAATGACTTACAGCGTAACTGAACTTCTCATTGTAGTCACGGTCATTGGCTCTAACATGGCGTTCCTCCTCTTAAACAAAGAAAATTATTGGGGGGGGGGGACAGCATTTAATTAGGATTGCATTTTCTAACAAAAATAAAATACAATTGAGAGCAAACTGTCTGGCATTGTTTCCACTGTCTCAGCTTTAACCCATCTCTCACAGGTTGCTATATGTTTCTGTGTTGTATTTACCTACCGTACGACTCAGTTATAATCTGCACTCTAGTTCAGTTCAGTGATTACAAAGCAGTCCTCTGCAGTGATTATATTAAAAAGGGATGGAGTTTCTATCAAACCCTGTTCACTACCCAACCAATATTAGTTTTAACATGCTAATATTGGTTGGGTAGTGAACCAATTGGTTGGTTCACTACCAACCAACATATTGGTTGGGTAGTCAACCTGTTTTTGGTCACAAACTCTCAAGTGCTTGTACGCCTATAAGCAGTAGCTTTATTATAGAACCCATACACAGAAAAATAGGAATAAACAATGCTTCATCTTTTACCAACCCTCTCTTAATCTTTACTTTTTGTAAATGCTGTACTCTTTATACTCCTCTCCACTCCCATGAACCCATGCAGCACTACCTTGTCCAGCTGCTTTGGAGCGCGGGTTCCAGCCTCCTCTCCATGGCACTAATGTCCACAGCCATCTCTCTGCCATTGTCTGCCTGCACTGTCATTCTTATACAGCACAAAGAAAGTCTATTAATCAGTCGATAAACTCATTTCAAGTTGTCCTCATCAAAACATCCCAGTTCCCACTGTATACCACCGAGGCACATCACTACACACTAATCATACCAATCATCTCCACACATTTGTATGTGTGGCATCAGCGTTTCTCTTGGGCAGGTAATTACACTAATATTAAATCGCTTCAGTGTTCACTTTGGAATGTACCAGATATTGCCTGCATCTGTCTGAATGTTTAATAGACAGAGACGTATTATCCTTAGCCAGTGCTGTGGAATTCCAGAAACCAGGGGGCATAAAGTAATTATGAGAAGATGACTGCTTATCATTGAGAAGCTGTGAAGAGCAGGGTGCTGGGCTGTCTATCCTTACAAGTGCACAATTTTACCATGACACACACACGCACGCACACACACACGTGTGTGTGTGCGTGTGTGTGTACATACAAACCCCATTTTCCAGAAAAGTTGGGATATTTTCCAACATGCAATAAATCTGCGATTTGTTAATTCACATGAACCTTTATTTAATTGACAAACCTACAAGGAAAAGATTTTCAGTAGTTTTACTGACCAACTTAATTGTATTTTGCAAATATAAACAAAGTTAGAATTTGATGCCTGCAGCACACTCAAAAAAAGTCATGACAGAGGTAAAATAAGACTGAAAAGTTTATAGGATATTCAAGTAACACCATTTTGGAAAATTCCACAACAAGCAGGTTACTTGGTAACATGATTGGTTATAAAAGGAGCATGCACCATAGACTCAGTCTTTGCAAGCAAGGATGGGTCATGGCTCACTCCTTTGTACCAAAATTCATTAAGAAGAAGAAGCCTTTATTTGTCACACGTACACTCAAACACAGACTTAAGCACACAGAGAAATTTAACCCCTGCATTTAAACCATCTGAAGTAGTGAACACATACATACCCAGAGCAGTGGGCAGCTATGCTACAGTGCCTGGGGAGCAGCTGGGGGTTAGGCGCCTTGCTCAAGAGCACTTCAGTCCAACCTCAGGCCATGACCACCCCATTGCTAACCTAACCGCATGTCTTTGGACTGTGGGGGAAACCAGAGCACCCAGAGGAAACCTACGCAGATACAGGGAGAACATGCAAACTCCACACAGAAAGGCCCCTGTCAGCCGCTGGGCTCGAACCCAGAACCTTCTTGTTGTGAGACAACAGTGCTAACCACTACACCATCGTGCCACCAATTGTTAGTCAATTCAGTAAGAACATTTCTCAACAAAAGATTTTAGATCTTTCAAAATCTACAGTATATATAATATTAACTTAGTGTATATATATATATATATATATATATATATATATATATAAATAAAAATCTCCTTCTCACCCCCGGCGGGGGGGTGGTATCCATGTTATCCTCAAGCTCGGGTCCTCTACCAGAGGTCTGGGAGTTTGAGGGTTCTGCACAGTATCTTCGAGACTGCGTTCTTCTGGACTGAGGCTTCAGATGTTGTTCCTGGGATTTGCTGGAGCCACTCTCCCAGTTTGGGGGTTACTGCCCCAAGTGCCCCCACTACCACGGGGACCACGCAACCCTTGACCTTCCACATCCGTTCCAGCTGCTCTTTCAACCCTATATATATATATATATATATATATATATATATATATATATATATATATACACACAGTGGTGCTTGAAAGTTTGTGAACCCTTTAGAATTTTATATATTTCTGCATAAATATGACCTAAAACATCATCGGATTTTCACACAAGTCCTAAAAGTAGATAAAGAGAACCCAGTTAAACAAATGAGACAAAAATATTATACTTGGTCATTTATTTATTGAGGAAAACGATCCAATATTACATATCTGTGAGTGGCAAAAGTATGTGAACCTTTGCTTTCAGTATCTGGTGTGACCCCCTTGTGCAGCAATAACTGCAACTAAACGTTTGCGGTAACTGTTGATCAGTCCTGCACACCGGCTTGGAGGAATTTTAGCCCATTCCTCCGTACAGAATAGCTTCAACTCTGGGATGTTGGTGGGTTTCCTCACATGAACTGCTCGCTTCAGGTCCTTCCACAACATTTCCATTGGATTAAGGTCAGGACTTTGACTTGGCCATTCCAAAACATTCACTTTATTCTTCTTTAACCATTCTTTGGTAGAACGACTTGTGTTCTTAGGGTCGTTGTCTTGCTGCATGACCCAGCTTCTCTTGAGATTCAGTTTATGGACAGATGTCCTGACATTTTCCTTTAGAATTCGCTGGTATAATTCAGAATTCATTGTTCCATCAATGATGGCAAGCCATTCTGGCCCAGATGCAGCAAAACAGGCCCAAACCATGATACTACCACCACCATGTTTCACAGATGGGATAAGGTTCTTATGCTGGAATGCAGTGTTTTCCTTTCTTCAAACATAACACTTTTCATTGAAACCAAAAAGTTCTATTTTGGTCTCATCTGTCCACAAAACATTTTTCCAATAGCCTTCTGGCTTGTCCACATGAGCTTTAGCAAACTGCAGATGAGCAGCAATGTTCTTTTTGGAGAGCAGTGGCTTTCTCCTTGCAACTGTCATTCACACCCTTGCTGTTCAGTGTTCTCCTGATGGTGGACTCATGAACATTAGTATTAGCCAATGTGAGAGAGGCCTTCAGTTGCTTAGAAGTTACCCTGGGGTCCTTTGTGACCTCGCCGACTATTACACGCCTTCTCTTAGAGTGATCTTTGTTGGTCGACCACTGCTGGGGAGGGTAACAATGGTCTTGAATTTCCTCCATTTGTACACAATCTGTCTGACTGTGGATTGGTGGAGTCCAAACTCTTTAGAGATGGTTTTGTAACCTTTTCCAGCCTGATGAGCATCAACAATGCTTTTTCTGAGGTCCTCAGAAATCTCCTTTGTTCATGCCATGATACACTTCCACAAACATGTGTTGTGAAGATCAGACTTTGATAGATCCCTGTTCTTTAAATAAAACATGGTGCCCACTCACACCTGATTGTCATCCCATTGATTGAAAACACCTGACTCTAATTTCACCTTCAAATTAACTGCTCATCCTAGAGGTTCACATACTTTTGCCACTCACAGATATGTAATATTGGATCATTTTCCTCAGTAAATAAATGACCAAGTATAATATTTTTGTCTCATTTGTTTAACTGGGTTCTCTTTATCTACTTTTAGGATTTGTGTGAAAATCTGATGATGTTTTAGGTCATATTTATGCAGAAATATATAAAATTCTAAAGGGTTCACAAACTTTCAAGCACCACTGTATATATATATATATATATATATATATATATATATATATATATATATATATTTTTTTTTTTTTTTTTTTTTTTTCCCAACACGAGATGAAGTTTATCTTGTCTTTGTGCCACCGTGTAATGTTGTTAATATTATACAGACACATCCACGATAAATAAATAAATAAATAAATAAATTTAAGAAAAACCTGCAAATTTATCAAAACAATTCTTCGATTTCCCACAAGTAAGATACAGAGATTTATGTCATGGTTTTGGTTCTCCATGTCCCAGATGTAGTTTGTATGAAAAATATTAGTGGCGTATTTCCCAGTAAAACACTCATATCCGGGTACGTGTACATCATTATATATATACAGTGCTCAGCGTAAATGAGTACACTCCCTTTGAAAAGTAACATTTTAAACAATATCTCAATGAACACAAACAATTTCCAAAATGTTGACAAGACAAAGTTTAATATAACATCTGTTTAACTTAGAACGTGAAAGTAAGGTTAATAATATAACTTAGATTACACATTTTTCAGTTTTACTCAAATTAGGGTGGTGCAAAAATGAGTACACCCCACAACAAAAACTACTACATCTAGTACTTTGTATGGCCTCCATGATTTTTAATGACAGCACCAAGTCTTCTAGGCATGGAATGAACAAGTTGGCGACATTTTGCAACATCAATCTTTTTCCATTCTTCAACAATGACCTCTTTTAGTGACTGGATGCTGGATGGAGAGTGATGCTCAACTTGTCTCTTCAAAATTCCCCATAGGTGTTTGATTGGGTTCAGATCAGGAGACATACTTGGCCACTGAATCACTTTCACCCTGTTCTTCTTCAGAAATCCAGCAGTGGCCTTAGATGTGTGTTTAGTCATGTTGGAAAAGTGTATGACGACCAAGGGCACGGAATGATGGTAGCATCTTCTCTTTCAGTATAGAGCAATCTGTACAGCAATATACAGCAATCTGTGAATTCATGATGCCATCAATGAAATGCAGCTCCCCGACACCAGCAGCACTCATGCAGCCCCACATAAGGACACTGCCACCACCATGTTTCACTGTAGGCACCATGCATTTTTCTTTGTATTCCTCACCTTTGCGACGCCATACAGTTTTGAAGCCATCAGTTCCAAAAACATTTATCTTGGTCTCATCACTCCAGAGTATAGAGGCCCAGTAGTCTTCATCTTTGTCAGCATGGGCCCTGGCAAACTCTAGGCGGGCTTTTTTGTGCCTGGGCTTTAGGAGAGGCTTCTTTTGTGGACGGCATCCATGCATGTCATTCCTCTGCAGTGTACACTGTACTGTGTCACGGGAAATAGTCACCCCAGTTTGGCTTTCTACTTCTTTAGATAACTGCAGTGAACTTGCATGCCGATTTTCTTCAACCCTTCTCATCAGAAGACGCTCCTATCGAGTTGTTAACTTCTGTGGACGACCTGGACGTCTCTGTGAGATGGTTGCAGTTCCATCTTTCTTAAATTTTTGTACCACTTTTGCTACAGTATTCTGAGTGATAAGTAAAGCTTTGCTGATCTTCTTGTAGCCGTCACCTTTGCGGTGTAAAGAAATTATTTTCTTTGGGGAATTCTGAAGAGACAAGTTGAGCATCACTCTCCATCCAGCATCCAGTCACTAAAAGAGGTCATTGTTGAAGAATGGAAAAAGATTGATGTTGCAAAATCTCACCAACTTGTTCATTCCATGCCTAGAAGACTTGGTGCTGTCATTAAAAATCATGGAGGCCATACAAAGTACTAGATGTAGTAGTTTTTGTTGTGGGGTGTACTCATTTTGTTCATTGAGATATTGTTTAAAATGTTACTTTTCAAAGGGGGTGTACTCATTTACGCTGAGCAATATATTATATTTATATTTATATATATATATAAAATATTAACTCAGTGTGTGTATATATATATATATATATACATATATATATATATATACATATATATATATATATATATATATATATATATATATATATATATATATATATATATTTTTTTTTTTTTTTTTTCAACATGAAGTCTTCGTGCCACCGTGTAATGTTGTTAATATTATACAGGCACATCCACAATAAATAAATAAATAAATAAATAAAAATTAAGAAAAACCTGCAAATTTATCAAAACAATTCTTCAATTTCCCACAAGTAAGATACAGAGATTTACATCATGGTTTTGGTTCTCCGTGTCCCAGATGTAGTTTGTATGAAAAATATGAGTGGCGTATTTCCAAGTAAAACACTCATATCCGTGTACACACACACACATATATATATATATATATATATATATATATATATAAAATCTCATTATCTCTAGCCGCTTTATCCTGTTCTACAAGGTCGCAGGCAAGCTGGAGCCTATCCCAGCTGACTCCACACAGAAAGGCCCTCACCGGCCATGGGGCTCGAACCCGGATCTTCTTGCTGTGAGGCGACAGCGCTAACCACTACACCACCGTGCCGCCCATATATATATATATATATATATATATATTCCCCCCAAATAAATGTAATGGAAGCACCTGCAAGATGTAATCTCAAACACAATAACTGTCCATGCTTAACCAAATAAAACTTTGAACTAAAGTTTCATATCATATAAAATGTGTCCAAGTGACAAAAAAAGCTATAGCTTCAAAAGACTAAAAGCTGTAGATAAAGCTAAACTATTTATTTCAGTTTTAAATGAAGTAAAATAACATCATACTTTTAACAATACAATTGAGATAAAGTAATGACTCTGTATCGATTCAAATTTAGCAAATGGGGATCAAATCTGACTTCCATTTTCTGCTGACTATCACATAATGCCAAGACCTATCCTCTAAAATGCTTTAACAGGAATCCTGCTGGAGAGTTCTTAAAATATAAACAGTCTCATATTACACTATTGTTATTGTAACCTCAAAACTGTGACACTATACTAATTCTCCGTTTCCTCCACATTTACCCCTTTAGAATGGAGACATCGTTTAAAGTTCATCTAACTGCTCAAAGTTTGGAAGATGGGTGAATAATTTCTAAATTACAGCTTACCCCTAGCAAACACTCAGTACAATAGGTATCGCTCGAGAACAGATGCCACCAAGTGTTAATTATTAAAGAGTGTTTAGTTGGATTTGTGTGATCTGTTTACACCTTTGGTTAGTATTGTTACTGAATCCACAGTACAGACATAATCACATGCATGATCCTGATAACAATTTAGAATATAACAGACTGGTCATCTGACGCATACTACCAACATCCAGACATGGATTATGGTATCAATTTTGTACATGGACCAAAACATACCTAGCTGAGTATAATTTGACTTATATAACATAAAGTTTCTATGTTTTATCACTTCCTGTATCATACAACTGGGAAATTTAACATGAATATATGATGAATATATCAGGAAGCAGAACATTTACTGCACAAGTAAATATCTAATAACAGAAAAAAAAACCTTCTCGTAGTCTAAGCTTCAAAATAAAATAAAAAAGCAATAATAATGTTCAAAAGCAGGCAGGGTTTTTTTCTTGCATTTAATATCCAAACATGGATAAAAAAAAAGTAGTATTAGTTCTCACCAAGTAAAAACCCACAGGTAGTGAGCCAACAAAAATGAAATTCAGAGAACCACAATATTACCTGCAGGTCTGACCTTTATGTCCATGTCTGTCCGAAGGCACAAGACATCTACAACACTGACTGCCAGATAGCTTTAAGGTAATATATGTGTAAAGGTAAACACATCAATACATTCTTGTTCCAGTGCGTGAAGAGTGAATAACTTAATGATCTCTTCTTCACACAAGGTCACAAAGACAATGTGTTGCATCATTGGAGAGTTCCTGTTACGTATTCCCTCCTACCATTAAAAAATGCGCAGGCATGTATTGAGCGCACACACACACACACGGCCTTACTCTTTTACAACACTTATGATCACATAAAAAATCCCAGAAGACTCCTCTCTGGCTTATCTCTGCAGAGCAGTGTAGCATGCAATGAATAGATGGTCAATAGTGTTCATAGGTGCATTCTCCATGTGCCTTGTTTGATAAGGATTGATTCAGGACGTGGCTGTATATCATGAGATTTTTCATTTGTATTTGTACCAACGAGCCAGGAGCATCATCCTCAGAAAGTGGATGGCACCAGGGTTTCCAGGCAACAAGACCTGAGAGGAAATTACCGCTACTAAAACAGAGTCTACAATACACACTAGACTACAAACCCTGACTATCTGTCTGTCTGCTGCCATCCTCATAGCTGAGAGTTGGTGATCCAGGAAGCCAGCAGGAAAAAGAAGAACAACTTTATTCATCACACGCTTGTGAAATTCCTCTCTGCATTTAACCCATTTGAAGCAGTGAACACACACATGCACACACACACGTGAGCAATGAGCACACACACATACCCAGAGCAGTGGGCAACCATGCAGACAGTGCCCGGGGAGCAGTTCGAAGTTAGGTGCCTCGCTCAAGGGCACCTCAGCCCAAGGCCGTCCCATATTAACTTAACTGCATGTCTTTGAACTAGCTTCCATGAATTCTCTTGGGTGATTATAGCACACCAGAAGGACCCAAACCCTCATCTGATGTCGGGTACGCATACACACCTATGGGCAATGTAGAGTAGCCAATCGACCTAATCCACATGTCTTTGAACTGTGGGAGGAAACCGGAGCACCTGAAGGAAACCCACACAAGTATGAGGAGAGCATGCAAACTCCACAAAGAAAGGCCACTGGGCTCGAACCTGGAACCTGCTTGCTGTGAAGTGACAATGCTATGCTATAACTACTGCACCACCATGCCGCCAAACAACTAAAATAAAAAAAAATAAAATAAAAAAATATGTGCTTTCTAAACATTTTAGTCTGAGAAGAATTAACTGCCCAAGAGAAAAATCATAGTAACTATACCTACTTCAAATACATCAATTTGCACTTTTACAAGTATACATTACGGTGAAATCAACATCATTATTAATATTAACTCTTACCAATGCAAACGTTCTTCTTCCATATTGCCATAACGTCAGACTACCTCCAACAGTTCCCAAAGACTTCTCTAGAAAATAACATATTTGTCATTGGATGATAAAACTCAGGAGAATAATATAAACGAACTTAACATAAAATATGTTTTAAAATACAGCGCTAAATCTGGATTGTAATTCTTTAAGAACAGAATTAATGACAAAGTAACTGCTTATAATTTAGTTATTTAATTAATCTGCAATGAACATGAAAGTATTCAGACAATGAAACTAAAAGAAGGGTATTATAGAAGGAGTTACAAGAGTGAAGAATGTAAACCTGGATACACCGATGAGTCCTGGTGTATCTGGTGTATTTAATCGTATCGAATAAAGCCGAGCTAACAGTTGCACACAAGTTCTCAACAATCAGCAATGGGCCAATGAACAGATTATCCACAGTAAACAGAAACAGCTCCAGCCATTTGGAGGGCATCCACAGTGCGTGAGATATTTAACATCAAACGCTGATTATTATACCGAATAATTGTCCTTTAGAGATGTACTCAGCTCTGGCTGTTTGTAATATCTGGCCCACACCAGAGAGCTCATCCTAATGAGAACCCAGTGGAGCTGCAGTCAGTGGAAACCCAGTGACTCACTGGGAGCAGTGTTCCCACAGGGAACTCTACAGGCCTGGGAGTAAACAAGTAAGTAAACACATTAAGCCCAGTAAGGATTTAAAATTTGGCCATTTCACCTCATATAGTGACTTTGCATTAGTAAGCTAGGATGTGATGCAAAGGTCAACATATAGCCGAACAATGGGTAAACAGGAGAAGTGCATGTGCATGCGTGTGTTTGTATAAAAGTCTTAGGCACCCTATTTATTAATTTTTCTGTAAAACTGTTATAGATTTGTATTTTATGCCTTATTATTGAGTCAGTACACTCTCAGGAAATAAAGTACATTATTGTACAGTCACTTGTCACTGGGGCAGTACCCTCTAAGGCAGGGGTTCTCAACCTTTTTTGCTTTGAGGCCCACCTATTCATACTTGTAACGAGTCGGGGCCCATTAAAAAAGATCCCCATTTATTTTGGCTCATCTATTCTATTAGAATCTCATCTCATTATCTGTAGCCGCTTTATCCTGTTCTACAGGGTCGCAGGCAAGCTGGAGCCTATCCCAGCTGACTACGGGCGAAAGGCGGGGTACACCCTGGACAAGTCGCCAGGTCATCACAGGGCTGATACATAGACACAGACAACCATTCACACTCACATTCACACCTACGGTCAATTTAGAGTCACCAGTTAACCTAACCTGCATGTCTTTGGACTGTGGGGGAAACCGGAGCACCCGGAGGAAACCCACGCGGACACGGGGAGAACATGCAAACTCCGCACAGAAAGGCCCTCGCCAGCCACGGGGCTCGAACCCGGACCTTCTTGCTGTGAGGCGACAGCGCTAACCACTACACCACCGTGCCGCCCTCTATTAGAATCAAATAATGTATTGTAAAGTGTATTAATGGAACACAACCTCACTCCCTGTTACAGATGGGAGCCCAGGAATTAAATAAATGCAATAAAAACAAACTGTTTTTAATTGTAGGTATTGTATTTAAAACTGTATGGATGTGCCAGAAGCCAACATAAAATCATGCATGCAGGGCATTCTCAGTTAAAAGGGATTAATG